>NC_048599.1:152902657-153004770 GCF_003668045.3 Cricetulus griseus | reverse complement strand
TGTGTGTGTGTGTGTGTGTGTGTGTGCGTGTGTGAAGGGCAGAGGTCAAGGCAAGGTGCCACTCCTCAGGAGATGCCCACCTCATTTTATGAAACAGGTTCTCACTGAATAGGCTGCTCTAGCTGGCCAGCAAACTCCAGGGATTCACCAGTCTCCATGTTCTCTCTGTGGTGAAATTTAAACAAAATGCACTCTTTTCCATCAAAGGATTAAATAAGGTGAAACTCCATAAAGAGTAGAATCAAAAAGCTGCTTGGCAAATATTCAAACTCTCCCAGGGTCATCGCTTCTTGAAATCAAAACACATGAACAAGGTTTCGTCCTCTTTTCAAACATTGTGCTTTGTTGATTGGCTGTGCCGTGCTGAGCCAGCCAACCTTTTTAGAGCTGAGCCCTGGAAACTCAGAACAAGGCACAGCACCCCTTTTGCTCTAAGAATAAGAATCCAGTTGAAAGCCAGACAGGCTGCTTTCGAGGCTAGCCTGGTCTACGGAGTGAGTTCCAGAACAGCTAGGGCTTCATGGAGAAACCCTGTGTAAAAAAACAAAACAAAACAACACAACCCAATTGAGCCCAACATGGTGAGGTTCGAGAATAGCCAGGGCTATGTAATAGAGAGACCCTGTCTCTAGCAGAACCTATGGGACCCCCACTGTGCATGCTTGGTTTAGCATAGCTATGCAGCTTTCTGCAGAAAAAACGTCTGGAGGCCAGCAAGGTGGCTCAGTTGTCAGAAGCACATACTGCTCTTGCTGAGGACCCAAGTTTAGCTCCTGACCCCACACTGGGAGGCTCACAAGAGCCTGTAGGTACAGCTCCAGGGGATCTGATGCTCTCTTTTACCTCTGTGCACATGACCATAGACAGATGCACATAAATAAAAAATAAATCTAAAGAAATCTGGGGTCTGGGGAGACGAATATGTGGGTGTAGACTTTCTTCACTAAGCCTGAAGACTTGGGTTTGATCCCAGAGCCTACATGGTGGGAAGAGAAAACAAACTCTCAAAAGTTGTTCTTTAACCTCCACACAAGTCATCCCTTCTCCCCCCAAAAGTTTAAAAAATTGAAGAAACAAAAAGATGGGGCTGGTATGATAGTTCAGAGGTTAAGATAAATGGCTGCCCTTTCAGAAGACCTGGGTCTTTTCCCTGGTACCCACAAGGCATCTCAAACTGTAATTCCAGTCTCAAGGGATCTGATTGATACCTTTTCTGGCCTCCATGGGCACTGCACACAGGTAGTCATACATACAGGCAAAACAACCATACACATAAAATAATATTTTTTACAAAAAAGGAAAAGAAAAGAAACAAACAAATTCATTCACAACATCCCACTTGTCCCAGACATCAGCACACCACGCATAGTGAGTTGCTTCTGTAGAATAAGAATCGATGGAACCTGGCTTCTTGCCTCTGTCCACCATTAAGAGAGAAAGTTTATGTGACCAAGCTTTCCATGAGAAAATACCTGAGAAGGAGGAAAGATGTATTTAGGTTTGGGGTTTTAGAGGTTTCAACTCATCTTGCCTTTGGGATGTGGTGGGTTTGGGAGGTGGAAGAGGCTGCTCAAACCGTGGCGTCCAGGAAGTAAAAAGGGAGGAAGGGATAAGGTCCTGCCCTTCTTCGAGGGTTTATCCACAATGACCCAACTTCCTTCCACTGGGATCTGTCTCTCCAAGGTCTTGCAGCTCTCAAGATCACTACCAGCCTGGACCAGCCCTTTGACATATGAGCCTTTTGGAGACACTTAATATCCAAAGTATAGTAATATCAGACTGCATATCACTAGCTTGGGGAGAGACCAAAATGCAACATTTGAGGTGTGGTTTTCACTGAACGTACATTTTTTACAGCAGTTAAAAAATTCCAAGTTGAATACTATGTGTTGGGGACTAAGCTATGTATTCTAGATTTAGGGTAGAGATGTAATTGGGGGACTGCTATGCTTCTGTCACACAGCAAGTTTGGTTAGCTAACAGTATTGACTTGATACGATCTAGAGTCACCTAGCAGATAAGCCTCTGGGAATGTCTGCGAGGGAGTTAGTTGAGGTAGAAGACACACCCTGAATGTGGGCAGCAGCAGCAGCCTATAAGCTGGGTCATGATCTGATTAAAGAGGAAGCCACCGAAGTACAATGTTCATCTCTGCTTCCTGACTGGCTGCAGTGGGACCAACCGCCTCAAGCTCCTGCTTTCCTGCCATGATAGGCTGGACCTGGGACTGTGGGAAAGAGTGAACCCCGCTTTCCCACCATGATAGGCTGGATCTGCAAATGTGGGAAAGAATGAACACTTTCTCCCTTAAGTTGACTTTGCCAGGTGCTCAGTCACAGGCGTAGAAGAGTAACTAAGACAGTTACTGTTTGTGAAGAAAATGTGAAGTCACCAAAGGACCCACGCAAGTGCATTGTCCTGGAGGAGAAGCCACTGTAGTGTCACCATAAGTTCATATATTTGAATGCTTGGTCCTCAGTTGGTAGAAATGTTTGGGAATAATTAGGAGGTACAGTCTGATTGGGAATGTTGTGTCTCTGGGTGTGCTTTGAGGTTTTAAATGCCTGTGCCACCCCCGGTTAGCTTTCTCTTTGTCTTGTGCTTGTATCTCAAGATATGAGCTCTCAGTTACTGTTCCAGCATCACACCTACCTGCCTATTGCTATGCTCCGTCCTATAATGGTCATGGACTCTAACCCTTTAAACTGTAAGCCCATGTAAACTCTTCCTTCTCTAAGTTTCTTTGGTCTTGGTGTCTTAGCAGGCAATAGAAAAGAAGACAGCCACTTGCCCACAGCTACATGGCACAGGAGGAGACATACATACCAAGGAGATTCTTCCCATGGCTTTTTATTTCTGGGTCTAATTATGACTGCAGAAAAGGCTCAACTCTGGGTTTGTGGATAGATCCACTGAGGATGATGGGTTTGAACCCAAATTCCAGGAAGTGTTCCTAGGGTCTGGCTATAGCAACAGAGCCAGTCCACCATTTGAGATGAGGCTCTTGATGACAAGAGACATAGAGCTTGGACTGGGGAGACTGGAAACTGTCTACAACATCCCCAAAGAGAGACAGTGCTCCTCATTGCAGTGGGGTGATGCTGGCTCCATGGGTCCTGGTGTGGATCATGAGTTGGATTTGATGGTATCATCAATCCACTTAGAAAACTCACAAAGTTTGGTGTAGACACCTGGCCTGTTCCGCTGGGCACAGGGGAAATCACCCCAGGACACAAGGCCCTGCAGCTGGCCGTTGCAGATCACAGGTCCCCCGGAATCACCCTGTTGGGAAAGAAAGGAGGCAGAGATGTGGTGAGGTAGAATGAGAAGGAACAAGACACCCAGCACCATGTGTTGATGCAGACGGGCAGGGGCACAGGAAGGAGGTACAAACAAGGGGGAGAGGACAGACAGCATTCAATGCAGGTAAATCAGACAGAGGCAGAGAGAAAGGATATTGTCAGTATTTCACTTCAAGTTCAGATTGTAGATAGCCCACCCGCCAGGCTCTAGCCAACACCCTAACCTTCTTCTCACAAGATTTCTAGTCTGTCTCTTCTCCTCCCCATCTCCCCATCATCTGTCTGTCTATCTATCTGTCTGTCTGCCTATCTATCTGTCTATCTATCTATCTGCTTCCCTCCCTCCCCTCTCTCCTTTTTCTTCCTCTCTCCTTCCTTCCTGCTTTCCCTCATCTCTCCTCTCCCCTGCCCTCCTTGTCTCTTCTGCTCCCTCTGTTTATTTTTCTTGTTGTTTGTTTTGAGACAGGGTCAGGCTGGGCTGGAGTCCTAGGCTATGTACGAGGTCCGGATGCCGTCTCAATGCTTTTTCTTTAAATCTTTCCATTGAGTTCTGAGAGTCAATTAGTCAATTTCTCTGAACCTGTACACTAAGGTCACAATAGCTGCTGCCTGTGCTATGAGTGGACGCCTGTAAATACGGTGAAACAGAGCCAGCCCTTAGTCAGCCATCACAGTAATTTTATTAGCCGTGCCAATCTTGCGGTTGTTTATTGTTAGTGTTGTTGTTGCATATGTGTGTGTGTGTGTGCATGCACAGGTGGAGGGCAGAAGACAGCCTCTGACATCCTTCCTCACGCACTGTCCATCTTGTTTTTTGAGTCAGTCTTTCATTGGCCTGGAACTTACTGATCCAGCTAGGATGACTGGCCAGCAAGCCTTAGGGATCCACCGGTTACTGCCTCAGCTCAGAAACTGCTTCCCCCAACACAACTGTGTCAAGAAATATCGATTCCTTTCCATTCTTTGAATCAGCCAAATTCCTGCCTTGCTGCCTCTGCACAGGACTTTTCTGTGCCCAGGGTGTCTGGCTCCAGGGTGTCTTATAGGACAGGGTGTCTTATACAGCCTACCTAAGGAAGCCCTCCTCATGACCACCATGAAGATTGGTCCTTGCATTGTCTGTGGTGAGGGATTATTTCTATTATTTATTGTACAACATTGTCTTTCCTAGTTATTCCATATAACTTTCTGAAATAGCACTACTTATAAGTTTCTTGACCAAGGGAGCTCTTTTTAAGTTGTTACTATACATTTTATAAAGACTCATTTTTATTATGTAAAATCAGTGATTCTCAACCTTCCTAATGCTGGACCTTTCAATACAGTTCCTAATGATGTGGTGACCCCCGACTATAAAATTATTTTTATAGTTGCTACTTTGTAACTTTAATTTTGCTACTGTTATGAATGTAAATATCTGATAGGTAGGATGGTCTTAGGTGTCCCCCACTCCAGAGGGTCACGACCCCCAGGTTGAGAACCACTGTGTTAAATTGCATGTACATGTGTGAATTTGTGTGTGGGTATATCATGTGAGTGCAGGTAACCTAGAAGAAGGTATCAGAGCTCCTGGAGCTGGAGTTACAGGTGTGAGCAGTGGAAACAGAATGAGGAACCTCTGGAAGAGCAGCCAGTGCTCTTAATGGCCAAACCGTCTCTCTAGCCCTGACTAGAGGATTCTGTCTTATTTCTGCTTCTTCAGCACTTCCAACAATGAAGGCTAAACTAGACACACTTTAAAATATTTAAAACAAGTCTTCTCTTTTCTTTCCTCGTGACATTTTATTATCATTTATTAGAAAACTATCATCTAATGAATTCTGTTACAATGAGACATTTGCCCACCACATGCTTTAAGACAACCATTATGTAAAGAGGAACCCCTGAGGTGTAGCACCTTTTGCAGGGCACAACCTATTTGACCACAAGGAACAGCTTTGACCCCTCCTTCCAGACCTGAATTGTGATATGGTGGTTGAAGTATGTCTAGAAAACTGAAATGGGTCTCCAGGGTAAAAGGCATTGTGTGTTGGGTGTCTGTGTGTAAATGGTGTATTTATAATTGTTATATATTAATTAAATTCTGAAAAATGTAACTTGAGAACATAGAGAGACAACATATTAATTAATCGAATACAATATACTATTAATGTTAATTCCACCTCCTTAGTTTTTTATTTATTGTTTTGTGAGTCAGGAGATAGAACTCAAGCCTTGTAGCATTCTACCACTGAGACGTTCCCCCAGCCCCTCACTGGGTGGTTCTAGGCAGGGGCTCTACCACTGAGCCATACCCCTAGCTTCATTTTCACTTTTAATTTTGAGATAGGGCTTAACTACATTACTCAGGCAAACCTTGAACTTACTCTGTAACCTAGGCTGGCTCTTGGATTTTATTCTTCCCAATTCAGCCTTCCACATATCTGAGATGACAAGTCATGCCCCATTTCCTTTTGTTTTTAAACTTTTTCCTATATAAACCCAGAAATCTAATGTGGAGGCTCCAGCTGTGTGTCCATCAGAGAACAGTGAATATGAACTCTGTGAAAATAAGGGTCTTGGTACTTAATAGAGTCCAGGGAATCTCTAAGGCACTTGATAGGCCAGTGAGGTGGCTCAGTGGTAAAGGTGCTAGCTGCCAAGCCTGACAGCCCGAGTTCAGTCCCTGGAACCCACAGACTCCCATGTGTTACCCTCTGACATTCATGCACACATTAGGACACATGCACTCCCACAAATATTAAAAAAACATAAACAGCACTCGGTGATTTTTCTGGATCAATGGAGGCGCATCCAGTCTTACCTGGCAGGAGTCCCTACCCTCTTCATCACCAGCACAGAACATGCTCTTGTCTATCTGTCCAGGGTAGGAGTTTTTACACTTCTCCTCACTCAGCACAGTGATATTCAGGCACTGGAGGACTTTGGGGAAGTTGTCTGTCAAACAAGAGCATCAAGAGGGGTAGAGAGTGAGAGACAGCATAGCTGGGCATGGTGGGGCATGCCTGCTACCAAGCCCTAATGAGGCTGTGACAGGAAGATGCAGAGTTCCAGGATAGTCTGGGCTATGTGGTGAGAGTTGGCTGGAAGAGCAGGAATTAGGATAAGCCAGTGTACTCACTGTGGCTGCTGCTTGTGGTCCCCCAGCCAGACACCAGGCACCTGGTCCCCTGGGCAGGACAGTCAGAAGCAATCTTGATGGGTTTCACTGAGTGGGAGTCACGGATTTTTCTGTTCATTTTGATGAGCATGAGGTCATTGGAGTGGCCAGGGTGGGAGTAACCAGGGTGAGGGATAGATTTGATCCCCTGGAACATCTGCTGCCCAGACTCATAGACAGGTGACATGGAATGGTGGCCCAGACGGATTCTGTACACTCTGAGGAACATGACAAAGATCATTGGCAGCCCAGAACTCTGACCACCTGTCTGAGGCAGCCTCAATCCCTGCTCTAACCCATCCTTAACCCCAACGCCATCAATCTTCATCCCATCTCCATCCTCACTCCCTCTTATCCTCATCCATAATTCAATCCTGTCCTCAACCCAACTCTTAACCCCAACTCTAGCCATTCTGAACACATACCATCATCAACCCTAACTCCACCCCATCTCCTTCAGTCTCTACCCTGTGTGCACCCCAGCACAACTCTTATCTGCATTCATCTTCCACGTTAACTGCAACCTGAGTGTGTACCCTCCAGCAACCATGAGCTTGAGCGTTCTCAATCCCAAGTCTATGTCTTGGGGTTGTCTATGCCTTGCCTATAATCAAATTATGCCCTGCACCCAATGTAACCATCTTAGCAGGTCTTGGAAACACAGATCTTAGGAGATAAAGGCAGGAGGATCAGGTGTTCAAGGTCATTCTCGGCTACATAGCTAGTATGAGGCCACCCTGGTCTACATGAGACCATTTCTCAAAAAGAGCAAAGTAATGATAAAACAATAAATCAACCCCAAAGTGTTTAACCATCCCTCCCTCCATAAACAAACCCAGCTACACCTTCTGTCTTCTATCCATTCCTGGCCGCAACTCTGTCAACTGTCTTTCTCTCCACCCACCACACTTCCCCCTGACCTCCATTCTATATCCAACCCCAAATCTATCTCACCCTAAACCATCAATGTATGGGTGCCCGACCCCAACAGTACTCTTTTCCCAGCCCCAAACCATGCACATGTATCTCTCAAACCACACTCAACTATCTCCATCTCCAAATCCAGCCAGGTTCAGTCACTTTCCTGACTCTAACCCCAACCCATTCTCCAATCCAAGCCCTATACCCAGCCCCTTTCTAATCTCATCTTTGTCTTCATAGGCTCTAATCCCACCTCCATTCCAAACCACTCCTCACGTCTGTCCTCTACATAATCTTTACAACCTGTGTCTCCCTCCTTACCTTTCTCCTTACCTCTATTGTAATCTCTTTCTTTATCTATCTCTACTCCTTTTAGCTTCAAATCCCTACCTCCCATGCCCAGATCAGCCCTCTTACTAGTGTTAACCTCATCTTCGTGCTGTTGTCTCCATCTGTTCTTCAATCTTTCCATCCATAAATCCATCCATCCATCCATCCATCCATCCATCCATAAATCCATCCATCCACAAATCCATCCACAAACCCATCCATCTACCCATCCATCCATCCATCCATCCATCCATCCATCCATCCATCCATTTATCCATCCATCCATGAATCAATCCATTCTTCCTTCCTATCTTTCTTCCTTCTACCCATCTTCCTTCTTCATCTTTCCATCCATGAACTTATCCACTCTTCCTTCCCTCCCCAGATTTCCCTTATGGCCCTCTCCCCAGCTTTCTCCCTCCCCTCTTCTCCAGCTGTACTCACGGTTTTCTGCAGTGCGCTGCTGTGAGCAGCCACTGCGGATTGATCAGCACTGCCCCACAGTACAGTTTGTTGGGTCCCAGCAGCAGTGCCCCCTGCCATGGCTGTGCATCCTTTTCACAATCTGACCCATTTATAATGCGAGAACTGCTGTCCGAACGGGTATCCTCCCCTGACTCGGACTCCCTGCTGAGGTCTCTGTTAGTCCCAGAGGGCCGGTTGCCAGAGGGGTCGCCACAAGAGGAAACATCCTCAGCAAGAACAGGTTCTGGAAATAGAGTGGGTGGAGAATGGGCTTGGGGGCGGGACTTGAACTCGGGGCAGGGGCTTGGATGCAGGGGTATTCTCAGCGTCAGGAATTGGAACCAACCAAATTGTCTGACCTGACGCCCAAGGCTCTTGGATAAGAAATTGGAACCAGGAACGTGGAGGTGAGGCCGGGGGTTATAGGACTGGGCAAGGGCTGAAGGACCGAGTCCTAGAATGTAGACAACAGAGCTGTAGGGGTGAGGCTAGGGTTGGGTCAGGGCTATAGAAGTAGGACCAAGTGGTAAAGGTGGGCCAGGTCAGTCAGGTGTGGCCCTATCTGTAGGGGCGGGGTCAGAGCAGTGTGGGAAGGGCCAAGGCTGTAGGATAGGCCCTTGTGAACAAGAACAAGCAGGTCGCAGCTCCGTCAGGGAGCCCGGGTTGTGGACAGATCGCTAGCGCTAGTGGACTCCTAGGACTTTGCGAGCCTCGGGACTCCTGCCTGACACTGCTTTAGAACTCGGTTGGTGTTACCGGGCCTGGGGGCGGGGGATTGGTCCCTGGGACACAAGAGCCTTTAAGCAGGCGGGGAAGACTTGAGGTTTGGGACCTCGTTTTCAGAAGTTTAGTCGAGCCAAGCCTGGTGTCACAAGCCTGTCACCCACCTATTCAGGAGGCTGAGGCACCAGAATGGCAAGTTTAAGACCTGGGAGGCTGGCGACATGGAATTAGTCTAGGGAGAGGCGAGGCCAAGATCACTTGGGGTGATCAATCTCACAAAGAGCCCTGACTTTGGAAGGGGAGGTGGAGCTGAACTCTGGAGCCACCTAGAGCAAGTTGGAACCTAGTAAAAAGGGGGCGGGAACTACGGACTTGGCTGAAAATAGTGGTTGGAGTCAGAGGTCTTGGGTGGAGCTTGGGGAGGGGACCGAAAGGGGGACTCTGGAAGGTACAGCGAGGCTCACTCTCTGAATTCCCACATAGACCTTTATGCCTTCTGCCACCACGCCCATCCCTCACAGGCTAGTCACTGCTAATGAGCTAGAGAAGGGGGTCTCAGTGCGCTATGCACCCACAGGCACATTCCAAGGAACACGTGTGTTGTGTCCAAGTGCACCTGCTCCCAAGTGTCAGGCGCCTTCCCTCAGGAGCTCATAGCCCCGACCAACATCTGAGTGACAGGTAGGCATGTGTGGATGGGAGTACCACACACACTTCTGTACATGGGCATGCTGGCACACCACACTTCCAGGACCACACTTACAGGACATCTGTGTTCTGATCCCCAGCTTGGCACAGCTGAGAGAATCATAGCTACTACCACCTACAGCCACTTCTCAGTCAGTTCCCCGAGGCAGGGTCAGGAGCCCGAGAAACAGCTGCATGAGCACACTCACAGCCCCCCAAACGCGCAGCCCCCCACATGTAAAGCTCCACCTGTCACAGGATCACAAATACTGTCACAAACACAACCTCACACGTGAAAGGGGCTATCTGCAAACACAAGGGTCATATATGGTACAGTGATGAGCAGAGCTGCACTGCATTCCAGACAAAGGAGACACACTGAGCCAAACGCATAGTAGCATCCACACCGACCTGGAATGTGCACCCACACAGATGCAGCACCAAACGCGATCTGAAGCGCAAGGACACCCAGCCACACACAAAGTCTTAAAGGGTCAGTACCATCTGCCACGCATAGACATTTGGTAGGGGAGGAGGCCACACAAGCCACACACACTTGCTTACGCCTGTAATCCCAGAAGTTGAGAAGCTGAAGTAGGAGGACTGAGTAGAATTCAAAGCCAGAGTGAGTTCCAGGAGAGCCTGGGCTATAGAGCAGGCTCTAGGCTAGCCCAGGCTACAAAGTTAGATTATGTCTCAAAAACCAAAAAGAAGGAGTCTGGAAAGATGACTCAGTAGTTAAGAGAACGGACTACTCTTGCAGGGGACCTGGGTACGATTCCCAGGATTCACATGACAGCTCACAGCCACCTGCAACTCTAGTCCCAGGGGGTCTGAAGCCTATTCTGGTCTCCTTGGGCATCAGGCATGCTTAATGCAAAATCCATACAAATAAAGTAAAATGAACAAGAAACAAAACAAGCCAGTAATAGTAAAAACACTTGATAGCACACAACTGCAATCCTAGACCTCAGGAGGCAGGTATAAGAGGACTGGCCACAAGTTCAAGGCCAGCCTGGTCTAGATAATGCAGTCTAGACCAGCCTTAGCTACACAGTGAGACTCTGCCTCAAAAAAACAAAAACAAAAACAAAAAATAAAAAATAAATGCTCCCTCTCATTCTCCCCAGTACAGCCACGGGGCCCACATTCAATTGTGTAACCACACAGATACAAACACACATTCACCTGGTCCCAGGAACACACCCACGGGTCCACAGAGGCAGTTTCTCCCCCACACACTTAGGGACTCTGGTTACCTGAGACCCCCAGAACCAGGGTTGCAACCAGGGTGGCCACCGTCCACTTCCAGGGATGTGGATGTCCTGCCATTGCCATGACTGCTGCGCCTGGTAGAAGATAGAGGCCTCAGTGGTTCTGGGAGTCTCGGCCCACTTTCCCCACCTTCTCTGCCCAGTGTCCCTAGAAGAGATGCATCACAGAGGAAGCACAGCCTCACCCTTAGCACTCAGGGACCAACAGTGGAGGGAAGGGCTGCAAGCATCTCACAGTCTGTGAGTGTGGAGAGTGAGGAGAGGCAGGGCGAACACAAGATAAGACAGAGCTGCCCGGGGACCCTCTCTTCCCTTACCTGCTGAGACCCCTCCCCAGGCCTCACCTGCCACTGTCCCCTGTCCCCTGGGCAGTGGGTGGTGGGGGTCTGGCTCTCACTATAGCTGCAGACTTCTCAAGCTGGCCTGGGCTTTGCAGCCACCACCTCTTCCTCTGTGCTGGCACCTGGTGATATAACCACCCACTGGTCCCCGGGGCACATTCCCTGGCAGTGAGGTTCCTGTCAGTCTGGGCCCCAGCACTCACTCTTCCTGTCTCCCCTCCCTCCACCCCCAGAACACCCCCCACCCAGTGCCTAGTGCCACTCCCTCCCTCCCTGGCCCCGAGGATGGGGAGGGGTCCTCAGCCAGGCAGGCCCTCCTCTCACTTGGCTTCTCACCAGCTCAGAGGTGCTCTTCCAGAGCGAGGCTTCCTAATTTTCCTTTTCCCTGTGTCAAATCCACTCGTTCACTACATCTCATCTCCTTCCATCTTCTTCTGTTTTTAAAATCCTCTACCTGTGACCTATGTCAGTCCTCACAGGACCTTTCAGAGTCTGTCAGCGTGTCTTTCCCCACCTCTCTGCACCCATGTCTCTCTGTCTACCTCCTGGGCATCCCGGTGTCTCTCTGTCGCTGATTCTCCTGGTCACTATCTTCTGTCACTATCCTTCCTTTTCTCTCGAAGTCTTGCTCTCTTTCTCTGTCTCTCTGCTTTATCCTTTCCCTGTCTTCTCTCTCCCTGTCTGTCTTTCTTTTCTACCTCTCTTTGTCTGCCTCTTATCTCTATCTCTCTGCTTATTGGGCCCCTGTCCCTTTCTGTCACTGTATTACCCTCCCTGTTGTTTGGGCAGGGGAGACAAGGCAATTTGCAATTGAAACCCAGGACCCACTTCTGCTCCCCATAGTGGGTCCCAGGCCAAGGGTCAGCAAGAGGCAGGGAAGCAGGCTGCCCCCGCCAGGTGCCCTGGTTCAGCTGGCACAGCCAGACGTGGATGACATAGCTGGGCAGGGCAACTTGTTAATGGAAAAAGAGGCCAAGAGCCAGGACCAGAGGTGGGTGGCTTCTAGTGCTTTGGGAAATGGGACACTGGATGGCGAGCAGAGCACCACCCCTCTCTGTCTGACCCTGACCCTCGGCAGCCTCACCCTTGACCTCTTCTCTGTCCTAACTTCTCTTTCTGTTGACGCCCCCACTTAAATTCTCCAGGTCTTTATCCCCACAGGGAGGTGGGAGCCCAGCATCCAGAGCCTAATGCCAGACACAAATCTGCTCCCCATGAATGACAGCCATGAAGATGTGCAGGTTCCAGTAGAGGCCTTAGAGCCTGGGGTGGGCTTTCATGCACAGGAAGAAAAGCCAAACAGTAAAACTCACAAGGAGGTTTAATGTGATTCTTGGAATTTGTATTTCATACATTAAAGCTATAAAATCAGCACCATCTCTCCCTTGGTATTTGCTGTGACTTACATGGTCTTTTAGGTTCAGTTTGTAGTTGTTAACTGTTTTATTTTTAAAATTTGTATTATATTATAGTTGACTTCTTACTTTATCATTTAAGTATTTTATTTGATGTTGTGTGTGCACTTGAGAATGTGCATACTGGAGTGGAGGTCAGAAGACAGCCTGCAGGAGTTGGTTCTCTCTTTCTACCATATGGGTCTGTCTCAGAAACCAATCCTGACATCATTAGGCTCGGCAGTAAGTGCTTTTTACCTACTGAGAGGTCTCCACAGCCCATTTTTGTTTCTTGAGATAAGAGCTCATGGCAATTTTCCAGCCTCAGTCTTCCAAGGGCTGGGGTTACAGGTGTGAGCCACCACATTTAGTTATAAACTACCATTCTTTTAGACAAGGTTTCATGTAGCCCATGTTAGTCTTGAACCCATGTCATAGCTGATGACCTTGGACCCCAGACTGCTCTGCCTCTATCTCCTGAGTGCTGGAGTTGTATGATCCCCCACAACTTGTTTGATGCAGTGTTTCGGATCAAATCCAGGGCTTCATGGATAGCAGGCCAGCCCTACCAACTGAGCTACATAATACCTCAGTTGTTTTAATTCTAGCAGTATCTTCTTTCTTTTTAAGGTTTGGTTTTAATATGTATGCGTGTTTTGCAAGCTTGTCTGCATATGCAGCATGCAGGTACCCATGGAAGGCAGAGGAAGCCCTATTCCCTGGACCTGGCATTACAGGCAGCGTAAGCTAACGTGTGGGTGCTGGGGACTGAACCTGGCTTCTCTGGAAAACAGCCAGAACTCTCACCTGCTGAACCACCTCTCTAGCCCCTAGACAGATTGTTTTAAAAACCAGTTTTAAGTTTATTTGTTGAGAATTCCATTCACGTGTACAATGCCTTTTGGTCATATTCGTCCTCATTGCCCCCTCCAGCTCCTCCCAGATCCCCACCCCTCCCAATGCTTGCTTGTTTTTTAAATTTTTTATTTACTCTTTTCTCATAGAACATATCCTGGCTGCAGCCTTCCTCCCTCCCTCCCTCCACTCCTCCCAGTTCACCCCACCTGCTCTTTCCCCCAGATCCACCCACCGCCTCATCTCCCCCAGAAAAGAGCAGGACTCCCAGGGACATCAACCGAACACAACTCAACAAGATATAGTGAGAGCAGGCACAAAACCTCACACCAAGGCTGGGCAAGGTAACCCAGGAGGAAAAGGGTTCTCAAAGCTGTGAAAAGAATCAGAGTAACCAAGCCAACAAATATAACATATATGCAGAGGACCTCATAGACACAAGCAGGCTTTTGATTGCCCCTTTAGTCTCTTCCAGCCCCCAGAGCCTTACTTAGTTGATGCCACAGGCCTTGCTCTCCAGGTTTCCTTGACTCCTCTGGCTCCCACAATTCCTCCTCCCCATCTTACAAGTGGTTCTTCAAGCTCAGAGAGGGACCTTATGGAGACTTCCAACTTGGGCTCTGTCTCTCTCTGCCTAATGTTTGACTGTGGGTCTTAGCCTCCACTCCCATTCCCCACCCTTCACCAGTCCATCAGCAAAATCTATTCTATTTCCCCCTGCTTGAGCCCTCCTTGTTACTTAGCCTCTCTGGGTCTGTGGACTGCAGCTTGGTTATCACTTACTTAACAGCCAATATCCACTTATAAGTGAGTACATACCGTGTTTCTCTTTCTGGGTCTGGGTTACCTCTCTTAGGATACGTTTTCTAGTTTCATCCATTTGCCTGCAAATTTCATGATGTCATTAAAAAAAAAACTGTGGAGTAATACTCCATTGTATAAATGTACCACATTTTCTTTATTCATTCTTAGATTGTACGGCATCTAGGTGCTTTCCAGTTTCTGACTATTATGAATAAAACCTCTATGAACATAGCTGAGCAAGCATACTTGTGGTAGGGCAGAGAGTCCTTTGGGTATATGCCCAAGAACAGTATATCTGAATCTTGAGGTATATCAAGTTCCAACTTTCTGAGGAATCACCATATTGATTTCTGTAGTGTCTATACAAGTTTGCACCACCACTAGCAGTGAAGGAATGTTCCCCTTGCTCTGCATCCTCTCCAGCATGTTACTTGTGTTATCAATCTTAGCCACTCTTGACAGGTGTAAGATAGAATCTCAAAGCAGTTTTGATTTGCATTTCCCTCATGGCTAAGGATATGTTGAACATTTCCTTAAGTGTTTCTCAGCCATTTGAAATTCTTCTATTGAGAATTCTCTGTTTAGATCTGCACCCCTTTTCTTTTCTTTTCTTTTCTTTTCTTTTCTTTTCTTCTCTTTTCCTTCCTTCCTTCCTTCCTTCCTTCCTTCCTTCCTTCCTTCCTTCCTTCCTTTCTTTCTTTCTTTCTTTTTGAGACAGGGTTTCTCTGTATTGTTTTGGAACCTGTCCTGGAACTCCCTCTGTAGACCAGGTTGGCCTCGAACTCACAGAGATATGCCTCTGCCTTCTGAGTGCTGGGATTAAAGGCGTGCACCACCAAAGCCCGGCTGTTTTTTTTTAAGTAATTTATTTAACTTTATTTTATGTGCATTGGTGCAAAGGTGTCAGATTCCTTAGAACTGGAGTTACAGACAGTTGTTAGCTGCCATGTGCTGGGAATTGAACCTGGGTCCTCTGGAAGAGCACCCAGTGCTCTTTACTGCTAAGCCATCTCTCCAGCCTCATACCCTGTTTCTTAATTGGATCATTTGGTTTGTTGATATCTGGTTTCTTGCATTCTTCATATATTTTGGAAATTAGCCCTAAATCTGATATGGAGTTGGTGACAATCTTTGGGAAAAGATTCTGTAGGCGACCATTTTTCCTATTGATGGTGTTCTTTGCCTTACAGAAACTTTTCAGTTTCATGAGGTCCCATTATTGACTGTTGATTTTAGTGCCTGTGCTATCAGAATTCTGCTCAGGAAGCCATCTTCTGTGCCAATGCATCCAAGGCTAGTCCCCTCTTCCTCTTCTGTCAGTTTCAGTGTACCTGGTTTTATGTTGATGTCTTTGATCCACTTGGACTTGAGTTTTTGTGCAGGCTGATGTGGACTTGCATTCTGCTACATGTAGACATCCAGTTAGACCAGCACCATTTGCTGAAGATTATTTCTTTTTTCCATTGTGTATTTTTGCTTCTTTATCAAAAGTCAGGTGTGTGAATTTATGTCTGAGTCTTCAATTCGATTCCATTGATCAATGTGTCTGTTTTTATGCCAATACCATGTGGATTTTTATAACTGTAGCTCTGTAGTACAGCTTGAAATCAGGGATGGTGATACCTCTGGAAGATCTATTATTGTTCAGCATTTTTTAGCTATCCTTTTTCCCCACATACAGTTGTGTTTTGTCTTTTCTAGAACTAAAGAATTGTGTTATAATTTTTATGGGGATTGCCTTGAATCTGTAGAAAGCTTTTGGTAGGACGGCCATTTTTACTATGTTAAGCTTGCTAATCCATGAGTTTGGGAGATCTTTATAATTTCTGATATCTTCTTCAGTTTCTTGCTTCAAATCCTTTCCAATTTGTATCCATTTTATCTCCTTTTGTTGTCTTATTGTTCTAGCTAGAATTTCAGGTAAAATATTGAACAGATATGGAGAGAGTGGACAGCCTTGTCTTGTTCTTGATTTTAGTGGAGTTGCTTTGAGTTTCTGTCCATTTAATTTGATGTTAATTTTCATGTTCTCTCTCTCTGCCTTTTGGTTAGTTTGGATAAGGGTTTGTCTATCTTGTTGATTTTCTCAATGAACCAACTCTTTGTTTCATTTATTCTTTGTATTGCTCTCTTTGTTTTTATTTTATTAATTTCATCCTTGAGTTTGATCATTTCTTACAGTCTACTCCTCTTGGGTGTGATTGCTTCTTTTTGTCCTAGAGCTTTCAGATGTGATGCTGAGTTGCTAGAATGAGATCTCTCCATTTGAAAAAAATGTAGGCAGTGCTGTCTACAAATTCATGAGTGCAGTTACCATGTCATGCCTAGAAGACACTATTTCTTGACACTCCTCCCCACTTTCTGACTTTCTATACATGTATAAAGCCCTGAATTCAAACCCACAGAATCTAAGTAAAGTCAGACATGATATCATGTGTCGTATTCCAGCACTCCTGGTAGAATGAGAGACAGACCAGAGAGTCCACAAACACTCATTGGTCATCTAGCGTGGCAACAGAGAGGTGGAGACCTAGTCTCAAACAAGGTGGAAGACTAGGACTGATGCCTGAGATTGTCCTCCGACTGCCACAAGAGACCTGGCATGTACACTCCTGCATTCATACACATGAGCATGCTCACTCAGCCCCCCCCACACACACAGAGAGAGAGAGAGAGAGAGAGAGAGAGAGAGAGAGAGAGAGAGAGAGAGAGAGAGAGAGAATGTTTTAAGATATTAAGATATTATTGTATAACAGGGGATGGGATACATCTCAGAGATGATGCTCTTGTCTAAGATGTGTGAGGCCTCGAGTTCCATCTGTAGTGGCACCAAAGACAGGCAAGAGAAAAGCAAGAAAATCACAGATTAAAAAAGTTACACATTCTAATCTAAAGTTAAAGCCTGCCTGTAATAGGAAAATTCTCTTTAACTTACTCATATGAGTAAGAATCCCATGTGTGGAGATTCCACTTAAAAAACCCACACCCAATTTCCAGGCCGATTCTGACCCTTGTCACATGAAGTTGAAGGTGATGGAGGGGAGTAAGGCTCCAGTATGGGAGACAGTGGCTTTTCTTGTGCCTCAGTTTCTCTGTTTACAAGATAACAGCAATGATGGCTTCTATAACACAGGTTTGGCACAGGATCTAAGGAGTTAACAGCATGAAAGGCAGAATTGTGGCATGTGACAAATGTGTGCTTAAAGATGGTTATACTGTGTTTTGTGGTCATCATTCCCCTTTTATTGATTGATACTTTTGAGGGGGATCAGGGGAAAGCAGGGGACCCAGGGCCTCACACATGGCAGGCAGATTTTGGCAGGGGCTTTACCCCTGAGCCACAACCTCTGCCATATACTGGGTGATGGATGAGCCACACCCCAGGCTCTCACTGGGGGATTCCAGGCAGGGGCTGTAGCAGTGAATTGCATCCCCACCACTCTTTTTACTTTATTTGGGCACAGGGTTGCCCTAAATTGTTTACACTCGACTTAAATTTTCTGTTGTCCTGGCTTAATGGCCTGAGTAGGAAGAATGTGTGGTTCCAGTGAGAATGGCCCCCATAGGCTCATGTATTTGAATGCTTGGTTCTTAGTTGGTGCAACTGTTTTGGGAAGGATTGGGAGGTATTGCCGATTAAGACTTAAGTTCTCAGCTTCTGCTCCAGTACCATGCCTGCCTGTCCCCACCCTGCTCCCTGCTATGGAGTCATTGATTCACCCTCTCAAACTGTAAGCAACCTCACAGTTAAACAGGAGACTACAGAGCCCACTCAGGGAGCTGAAGGGCACCTTAGTCTGACACCCATTTCTGTATTCTTCTTGGTAACTCTGGTCAGTTTCATGATTATATTTACTGTTCCCAATGTTTATAGAGCGTTGGTTGAGACTGCCTGGCTGTCATCATTTTATCCTGCCATTCCCCATTGTGAACTGTCTATAAAATTGATATTTCTTTGATTATCAGGGTGAAGCTCTAGCAGAAGGCTTGCCCAACATGTACAAAGCCCTAGGTTCACTCACCAGTGTGGTGGCTTGAATATGGCCCTCATAGACTCATATTTTTGAATGCTTGGCCTATAGGGAGTGGCACTATTAGACAGTGTGGCCTTATTGGAGGAAGTGTGTCACTGTGGGGGAGGGCTTTGAGTTCTCAGCCAGTTCACTTCCCATTGCCTGTGGATCAAGATGCAGAACACTCAGCTCCTTCCCCTGCACCATGTCTCCTGCATGCTGCCATGCTCCCTGTCATGATGATAATGGATTGAACCTCTGAACTGTAAGCCAGCCCCAATTAAATGCTTTCCTTTATAAGAGTTGCTGTGGTCATGGTGTCTCTTCACAGCAATCAAAACCCTAGCTAAGACAGAACCCAATAGCACACATAAAACTGAGCATATAATGGTGCATTTTATAATCTAAGCACTCAGTAGGTGGAGGCAGGGGGATCAAAAGTCCAAGGCCGTGTGAAGAGTTCAAGGCTAGTCTGGACTACATGAGATCTTTTCTCAAAAACCCAAAGAACTTCTTAAGGTTCTAACTCTCAGCTCTGAGCCTGTTATATTCTCTCAGAGTCAAGTCCAGTTTGCCCTGCTGGCCCACAGTCATGCCATCATCTGTAGACGGATGTCTTCAGTCACTTCACCTGTTTCTCTTGCCTCAAATTCCATAGTCTAGTGCCATCTTCAGAAGCTCTTACAGCTAGGCTTTCCCTTACTGCTGCTGCTGCCCACCTGACCTCCACACCCAGATACCTGTCTTCAACCCTCCCAGGCCCAGTCCCACCATTTCCCAGTCTGCACCATCGCCAAAGCCACTCTCACACCCCACAGGCATGGTCTTTTCCCTTTGGCTCCCTGAATATGGCTACTCTCAAACTTTCTGTGTCTTCCTATGACCTTCAGGAGAAATCCCTCATCTCAGGTAACGGTACCTGAAGTCCTTTATGACACTTACCTCCCATCACTCTTATCCTACCATAATTTCATAGTCCTTGAACCTTGTTTTTTTGTTTGTTTGTCTGGTTTTCCTGGAACTCACTGTGTAGACCTTGCTGGCCTCGAACTCACAGAGATCCACTTGCCTTGGCCTCCTGAGTGCTGGGATTAAGGGTGTGAGCCACCACACCTGGCTTCACCTCCTTATTTTTCGCTGAAGTGAATAAATGCCATCTTGTCCTGACTCCATGTCTACTTAGACTCTTCTCGGTCCTCTCCCTCCTCCCCCACCAACAGCCATGTCCATCTTGGCATTACATTTGGAATTTCCATGACCCCGACCATGGTCCAGATGTACTCATTAAAATATTTAATATTTATACAAACTAAACATTAATGGAAATAACAAAAAAGACTTAAATAAAAATTAATTGTCATGTTATGTCTGAAATTACTACTACGCTCTGTCAAAAAAAAATGTTTCAAGGTTACCGTGACCCTTAGCTAATATGGATGCAATTGTGTTTCCTGCCTATGAAAACACTAATTTACATGGCAAATTCCAGGTTAGCCATGGCTACACAGAGACACCTTGTCTCAAACCAACCAACCAACCAACCAACCAACCAGCCAACCAACCAACCAATGCAACCATGCCAAACAACAACAAAAACACTGTACCCTTGAACTTTGGCATCAAGAGTCATTCTGAGGCATTAGCCCACTCTTGATCTCTGACTCAAAATAAAGGACTCTGATTTTGGTGTGGTGGACTGTAGCTCTCTCACCTACACTACAACACTACAAAAAGAGTTTGAGGAAGGTTATCTCTGAGGGACCAGAGCAAGGCAGAGGAGTCCAGGGTGGATATCAAATTGGGTTGTAAAGCAGTGGGCCAGGCTAGACTTCTAAGGAGCAGAAAGGGAAAAATAGAAAGTGCCTTCACTGGTAGAGGTGAAGAAACACTTCCTCCTTGTTCTTGCAATAAGTGCTGTTAACCACCAAGCATTTCTCCAGCCCCATAATAGCCCAATTTTACAGATGAGAACATTCACACTATAAAGGAAAGCACTTCCCACAGTGCCCAGTGGGGTAGGACTGTCACCTGTACCCTCCCATATCCCTGGGACACAAAGATTGAGCAGAGGATATTTAGTGATGATCTGTGCTGGCTGTCACTACATTTATTAAGCATCATTAAGAAGGCTCTGAGTGTAGGGTAGGGTCTCAGGGAGAGAGAAGCTGTGACTAGCCAGGGGTAGGTCAAGACTTGGGAATCTCATGTCAGAGCCACTTGTTTTTTATGATGTTTTGGATCCATCTGGTGTAGGAACAAACATCAGTGTAAACTCCCGGCTTCTTCTTTGATCCACAGGGCAAGTCACCCCATGACACAAGACCTCGGAGACGATCTCCACATACCAGGGGACCTCCAGAATCACCCTATGTGGAAGAGAGAAAATCAGAAACTCACACAGAAGGAGGAGGGAGAGGAGGAATGGGGGGTAGAAAGGGAGAGTTAGAGACACTCAGAGATGGAAGAAAAGACTGGTGTAGTGGTGCATGCCTGCTATCTCAACTACTCAAGATGCTGAGGCAGGAGGATTGCAAGTTTAAGGCCAGATTGTGCTATGTAGGAAGACCCTGTCTCAAAGTATAAGAGGGATAGGGGTGTGGTTCACTGATAGAGCACTTGCTGAGCATGTGTAAGAACCTGGATTCAGTACCCAGTAAAAGACGGAGGTAGGTAGGGTATGAAACTCAAGACACCAGGTTTCATAAAGGTATGAGTGGGAGAGAGGGCGTTCAGACAAGCCATCCGTCCTGGAGGGAAGGTCAAGACCCAGGATGTTCCAAGGGGAGTTGAAACATTCCACCCCACAGAAAAGATCCTTAAAGCTCAATAAACAAACAACTCAAAGGCTTCAGGAAGTCCCTGAAACTGACCAGATGCACTGGCCCCTTCTTCTCCAAGCATATATAAACAGTAAGGACTACTAAGAGTCACTCTCAGACAAGATGAGCTGCCCAGAAGAGGTTCTGACTGCCCCCACTGCTAGAGAGAGACACTCTCCATCCTGCTGAGCTGCCTTCAGGCTACACAGTGTGTGCTCTGCTCAGCTTTGGTGAGCTGTCACCAGTGCTGGGTGAGTAATTTCTGTTCCTGTAAGTAACCCCAACCATTCTTTGGTCGGTTGTTGGTTTCCTGCCTGGGGTGAGTAGATGTTTGTTCTCATCACTACAGGAAGAGATCACAGGACAGAGAGAGACACCAAGGTCCATAAAAGTAAAGGCTGTCAATGGTGGGGGTGGGCAAAAATGCTAAGACCAGTGGAAGAGATGGGGAAGGCAGGGACTCAAGAGGGAGACAAAAAACTTAACGCCCTCCTCCCCTTGTTCCCAGGCCAGCCATGTCTACCTGTTCTTTCTTTCCTCCCAAATCACTATATCACTTTCTTGGCCTCCTCACCCCCCACCCTTGCTTCCTTGGTAGATTGATTTCAGCCCTTCATGGTCTAGAGTCATTCTGGCATAAAAAGGAGTGTGGAAGGATAATAGGGACGCTTCAGGTAAGGTATTGAAGACTAGATGGGTGTGGTGGTGCAGGCCTGTCGTCCATTGCCCCAGAGGCTTTCTGTGAGTCTGAGACAAGCCAAGGTGTATGAGTGAGTTCCAGAGGAGCGGCTGCAGGTTTTGAGGGATAAACAGAGTCCCTGTCTTTGCAGCTGGGATGCCCTCTCCTCTGGAGCTCAGCCATTTCCAAGTGGGCTTCATGACTACAGCCCTGAGGAAGGATGGCTCTTTGTAACATCTGTTTGGCCCTTGAGTCTCTCCAGTTGTTCAAAACTTCAACCAAGGTGACCATTCATTGAAACTTTAAATTTTTCAAGCTTTCTAGGTTCACCCATATTTGTCTAGCCATTGTAGTGTGTCTCTGGCTCTTGGTGTCTCCCTCTCTGTCCTTGCATCTGAATTTCCTGTTTCTGCTTGGTGTCGTGTGTGTGTGTGTGTGTGTGTGTGCAGGTGAACATGTGAGAATATATATGTGCATGCAGGTATGTACGTGTGCATGTGGAGGCCAGCAGTCAACTTTAGGTATCCTTCTTCTGGAATCATCTACTGTGGTTTTTTTTTTTTTTTTTGAGACAGGGTCTCTCATTGGCCCCAGATCACCAATTAGGCTAGGTTGGCTGGCCAGTGAACCCCAGGGATCTGCCTGCCTCTCACTCCCAGTACTGGGATGACAAGCACATGCCATTATGTCCTTCAACTCAGGTCCTCATATTTGCATGGCATGTGTTTTACTGGCTGAGTCATCCTCTTTGCCCAAGCTGCCTTGTTTCTTTCTTATCTCTGCTTGTGTGAGATGGACTTTCTTGTCCTCCAGTGCCCCCTGTTCTGCTCTCTTTTGGTCTGTGTCTCTGTCTTCCTGCCTTTGTGATTGATTTCAGGTCTCTACTCCCATTCTCACCTGGCAGGAATCATTCCCTTCTTTCTTGTTGCCCGCGCACACCATGTTTCGGGTGATCTTACCAGGGTAGGCACGCTCACACTCATCCCGGGACACCAGTTGGACATCAGCACACTGAAGGGTGTCTGGGAAGTCACCTGGGAGGAGGGAGATGGGTCAGGGAGAGACATGTGAGTCTCTCCTCTTATGTCTTCACTGCCCTTTCCCCCATTTCCTACTGATTTCTTTCTTGTTTCTCTCGTGCTTAAAATCCATCTTCCCAGTCACTGCCTCCTGACCGTTTCCTTTCCCCATCATTATTGCCCTGGTTTCCTGACTATTCATTGCCTCCCCATGAGTTCTCATTGGCCTTTCATTTTGTGGCCATCTTCTCCATGCTATTCATCTGTCCACATTCGTCCAACTCCTCCCCCTCCATTCATCTTCTGCCATAAATAGAGCAGCCTGTTAGTCTTCTCCATCAGCCTTTTCTCACAGCCCACCGTCTACCACCCCATCTCTATCTTTAGACCTCCTCTCTTTGGTCTCTTCGGTCACTCCCAACCATCCTCCCCTCACTGACCGTTTTCTGTCTTGCCCCAGCCCAGGATCTGACAGCTTGGATTCTCCTTCGAGCAGTCTTTCTTCAAGGGCAGAGGCATGATCTTTCGAGAGAATTTGACTGGATTTCTCAGATGCAGCATCATGATGTCATTGTCATGGGTGTCAGGGTTGTATCGGGGGTGGACAATTGTCCGATCCACAGAGATACGCCTTTGGAAGCTCTCTGTTTGCCGTAAGTTATGTTTCCCCAAGTGCACCTCCAGATTCCTGGGAAGGAAGCAGCTAGGTCTCACCTGAGGCCCCAGGTTTCACCTGAGGCCCCCAAAGAGGTCATCCTGCCCCACTCCTTCCTCTTCCCTTGCTCTTCCCCAGCTCATTTTTCTAGAATTTTGCCTTTAAATTTTTCCTACAGCACTACTTGACAGTCAGCTACCATAGGTGCAGGTTCTGCATGCACAGACTCGACTGACCACAGATCAAAAGTATGGGGATCAGCTGAGCTCCAGTGCTCTGGAGGCAGACGCTGGAGGATTTATATGCATTTGAGGCCAGCCTGATCTATGTGAATTCCAGGCCACCCGGGACTATATAGAGAGACCCTGACTCAAAAACAAACAACAAAATATTGAGGAAGGAGCTGGCAAGATGGCTCAGCAGGTTAAATGGTTGCTGCATAAGCCTAATGACCTAAGTTCAACCTCCACAACCTACATAAAGGTGGAAGGACAGGACCTGACTCCACAAAGTTGTCCTGTGACCTCCAGAGGTGCACTGTCACAAATGCACACCCACACAAAACTAATAATAAATAAAAAATTTAAATATGTATGGGGAAAAATGTGTCCATATTAAAACATATACAGATTGTTTTCTTGTTATTGTTTCTCAAGCAAAACAGTTTAACAACTATTTGTGTAGCATTTATACTGCCATGGGCACTACATGTATTCTAAGGATAATTTACTTATGAATTTATTTTTTAAGATTTGCTTTTTGCCAGGCATTGGTGGCGCATGCCTTTAATCCCAGCACTCGGGAGGCAGAGGCAGGCGGATCTCTGTGAGTTTGAGCCCAGCCTGGTCTCCAGAGTGAGTGCCAAGATAGGCTCCAAAGCCACACAGAGAAACCCTGTCTCAAAAAAAAAATTTACTTTTTATTTAATTGTATGTGTGGGTAGGTGGGGTATGTGCATTTGAGTGCAGGTTCCCATGAAGAGCCAGAGAAGGTGTTGGATCTCCTGACACTGGAGTTACAGGCGGTTGTGAGCTGGGACTGAACTCAGATCCTCTGCAAGACATTATGTGCTTTTAAATGCGGAGCCATCTCTCCATCCCTAGTTTTTTTTAAGGTTTTATTCAATGTGTGTGTGTGTGTGTGTGTGTGTGTGTGTGTGTGTGTGTGTGTGTGTGTGTGGTGTGTGTGTGTGTGTGTGTGTGTGTGTGTGTGTGGTGTGTGTGTGTGTGTGTGTGTGTGTGTGTGTGTGTGTGTGTGTGTGTGTGTGTGTGTGTGTGTGGTGTGTGTGTGTGTGTGTGTGTGTGTGTGTGTGTGTGTGTGTGTGTGTGTGTGTGTGTGTGTGTGTGTGTGTGTGTGTGTGTGTGTGTGTGTGTGTGTGTGTGTGTGTGTGTGTGTGTGTGTGTGTGTGTGTGTGTGTGTGTGTGTGTGTGTGTGTGTGTTGATTGGTGTGCCTGTACAGAGGCCTGAAGAGGGCTTTGGATCCAAGTTGGAGTTACAGACATTTGCAGACTGCCTTGCTTGTGACATGGGTGCTTGGAACCTAAGTTCAGTCCTAATGATCAGGAAGCAAGTTAACTACGGAGCTATTGATTCAGCTCCTGTTTTTGTTTCTTGGAGGGCATCTCTTCTATCCCAAGCTGGCCTCAAGCTTCCCATGTAGCTGAGGATCAGCTGTGCTTCCGATTCTCTTGACTTTACCTCTCAGACGCTAAGACTAGAGGGACACACCACTATACCCAGTCTGGGGATCCTGGGGATGGAAGCGGCAATCTCTCCACCAACTCCTGCACCAACTCCTAACCCCTTTGGAGACAGAACTTAGAATTCATGCAAGGATAGCCATAGACTACACACAAGTGTTGCACTAGTTCTGTTGTAAGTGGCTTGAATGTCTGCAATTCCTGACACCCCCACCCCCTCCAGGGTCCTGGAACCTATGGGTACCCGGCTGAACAAAGCTGCTTCTAGGGTGGCAAGAGCTCAGGTCTGCCTCCCTCCTGAAGTCTGCAAGGCACCCTCTGGATCCCTTATATCCCCTTCTCAAAGAAAGAGACACTCACGGTTTTTTGCAGTGGGCAGCTGTGAGCACCCACTGTGGATCAATGAGGACCCCACCACACAGCAAGTGACCCGAGGTGTAGAGGGCAGCTTGGAAAGGGTGAGAGTTCTTCATACAGGGGACACCATGTACCACTTTATCCTGCTCCTCGGTCCAGGCTGAGAGGGGGAGGATTTGAGTTAGAGAAGACCTCAGGGAGCCTAGATCCTTCTGAGATGAACTTCACTCAAGTCAGTCCCGAATCCCATTCTCACTCCCAATCCTACCTCTCCTTCCTCCACTCTACTTCCATCCTCTTCTCTCTCTCTTTTTGTTTTGTTGTTGCTTTGTTTTATGAGACAGGGTTTCTCTGTGTAGCTCTGGCTATCCTGGAACTCTGTAGACCAGGCTGAACTCCAATTCAGAGATCCACCTTCCTCTACCTCCAGAGTGCTGGCGCGTGCCATCACGCCCAAAGCCATATCATCCTTATCTTCAAACCCACCTTCCAGATGTGTTCTTAGCCAGTCCCCCCAGGGTCTTCCTCATTTCAAAGCCACCTAGTCCCATCCTAAACTACCATCTGTCAACAATGCCCATCCATCTACCAACTCTGTCTCACTTCTATGTTCCTTTTATCACCTGACTTAGCAAGAACCAAGCACAGGGCCAGCATCTTCACCGTCATTGTCGTCGTCTTCATGGTCACCTTGAGTGGGGGAGCCAATGATTGCATTAGTTATGTCCTAGGCTCTCTAGGACCCCACCCTGTTCCTCCCTCACCCTCTCCATCCTCCCTGTCCTCTACTCCTGCCCTTTTTTTTTTTTTATCTTTTCCACCCTTCTCACATCCCGATTCCTCATCTCCCAAACCACACCTTGAATCTGAGGGTCCCCTGAGAGCAGATGCAAAACAGAATGCAGACCATGTTCATGGTCCCAGCTACTCTCGGGAAGAAACACAGCCAACCTCCCTGCCTCTCTTGACTCCGGTCTCCCTTCCTTCTAACAGAGAGGTTAGTCCCAAGGGGTCACAGACATTCTTCCTCTCAGTGGGACTTTGCATCTGTACCTTGACTGCATCCTTACACGTCACTCACCCCACACCCATAGGTGTTGCTGTGAGTGTGTCTTACCTAGTTGATGGCCAGCAGCTGTGCCTGCCAGCACTTAGGTGGGAAAAATGACACCACCTATCACAGGAAGCCAGAGGCAGAAAAAGTCAGCAAGGCAGGGTGCTCCAAGAGATAAGGGAGAGGACAGAAGAGGTTGCCTTAAGATCCAAGTTGCACAGGGTAGGGGACAGTTGGGTGCGGGATCCCAAGCAATAGACTGTCTCCAAGAAACCTGCCTGGCTCTATGGCCTCCCAGAAAGAGGCAGGTTCTGTCCGGCTCTCCCAGCCTCCTTTTAACCCCTCTATCCTCTAGTCTCTTATGCATGAGGAAGCCAGGCACACCCTTTTCTTCACCCAAGCCTCCCACATACATTCCTTCTGCCCCACGGCTCTGCTCCTGGTGACCCCTGATCAGATATCTACAGGGAAGGCAGTGCCTAGCTGTGGTCCATAGTGACCCTGGATCCCTGGGTCATGAGGGAGGAGCTGAGTCTGTTCTCCTGTGTCTGAAGGAGAAGGGTTGAGGCTTGACCCCCTAAATCTGAGGGAGGGCTGGGCCTGGACTCCTGGGTTTTAGGCTGAGGCCTTGTCAAGTCTGAGGGAGGAGTGTTGATCCTAGACTCTTGAGTCTGAGGAGGAGGGATGAGCCTGGACCCCTGGACCAAAAGAGGAGGGTTGAGGCCAAAACCTTTGGGACTGAGGTAGAGATTGGAGCTCATTCTTAGTTTTGAATTTGTAGGATTTGGGACATAATCAAACTTAAGTGCTAAGTGCCAGCTCCCAGGTTAGTCAGTGCTGCCCCAGCCTCCACAAGCACCCCGCCTATACCCGTGAGGGAGGCTGCAGGACCTCCTCCTGGGTTTGTATCTCTGAGGCACTGGAACCAGCTGCCCAGGTTCAGTGGGGTCAGGCTGACTCATCTACCCGTAAGTCCGGCTGTGGGTGCTGAAGACCTCCACGTCCCCAGGAGAGTGGGAGCTGCCCGGCAGTTGTTGAGAAAGGGTGTTTCGCTAAGCTGTCCCCCGCCCCTAACCCGGGCTGGGAAGCAGGATGAGCAATGTGAAGAAAGAACCTTCCAACAATCAGGCATTGTCTGTCCCCAGAAACCTGGTGCCCAGCAGCCCTTTCTCAACCTCGTTTCCAGGAAGATGGGCGCAGGCTATCTCACTGACTCCCCTTTGTGCCAGGGTGACTAACAATCCTGTTGAGTCCTCGATCTGAATATTTTAGAGCTGTGGACCCTCTCCTCCAGGACTGCTCACCTTCAGATTCTCTGACCCCATTGCCCATGTCTGCCTCCATCTCAATTAGTATTTGCATCTCTCAAGCCTTTGCTCTGTTATTTTTCTTCCTTTTCTCTTGTCCTTTTGTGTCTCAGACTTTCTCTATCTATGCCTGTTTCCAGGTCTCTATTTCTCCCCCTCTCTCTTTCACTCTCTGTCTCTGTGTTTGCGTGCTTGTTTTTGCCTATCTTTCTTTCTGTGCATTTCTCTGTCTGTCTGTCTATCTGCCTATGTCTCTTTCTACCTGTGTCTGTCTCTTTCTCCATTTCTCTGGTTTTGTCTGGCTTTGTCTCTGTCTCTCTGTCTCACTTTTCCTTCATCTCTCTCTCCATCTCTTTTTGTCTTTGTCCCTCTTGATTTCTCTGTTTCTCTCCATGTCACCGTGTCTGTCTGTCTGTCTGTCTGTGTGTCTCTCTCCCAGCCCCCTGAACTCTACATATATTCTGCTTCTCTGCTGGCTCTTTCCCTGTACTATTTGGAGAAATGTGTGTGCACTTGGTATGCGGGTATATTTCTGGGGTGTGAGAAGGTATGGCATGGTGTTGGGGGCCAGCTAGTGAGATGCAGGAGGGTATGGAGGCTCACTGATTAGATTTTGCATATACACAGAGACACACAGGTAGAGAGAATTTGGCATGCAGGAACAGGAGCGGCACCAAGGGAGATAAGCAAGAGCACTGGAAAGTTGTGCCATCAATTGGGAGAATTATGGGGAGGTGCCTTTGAACTTGGGTCTGAGAAGCAAGAATCAGGGAAGAAGAAAGGATGCAGTCATGTGTGGGAAGAACAGGCAGTGGTCAGTGTGGGCAGCCAGGGAAGGGCTTAAGGAAGGTGGAGGGTGGAGGGATCTGGGGAAGGGTGTGGGAATGAAGAGGGAAAATGGGGACATACTAGGAAACCATCAGGCAACAGCAACAGCAAACATGAATAATGTGCCCTTTGGTATTTGCCGGGCATGGCGCTTATTGTGATCCTATCTCCTCGTATCTGTCAGTTCTCATCTCTCTGGTGAGACGTAATTGGCACTTCACACTAGGTTTCTTCTTCTTGTGTCCCACTATTTCCCCTGACACAGAGTCGGTTCCCCTCACACAACCCACTGGCCATCCAACCCTGTCCCATTGCCTCCCTCCTGTGGGGCCCACTCCTCTCTGTTCCCATGTGCTGGCCCCATTCAGACTGGCTCATCCCCCACCTGAGCACTCTCCACTCTCTGGATCACTCAGCAGGTTACAAGATGGGCCTCCCTGCTCTTTGCTGGGACTAACTCTGGCCTTGCTTCTCACAAATCTGCCCCAACTCCTCATGCCTCTTGGAACAAAGTCCTACTCCTCAGCCAGAGACTGAGGATCATTAGCAACTAGGGGCTGGGACGTGGCTCAGTTGTAGAGTCTCTTCCTGGAATTCTCCAGCAAGGGGCTGGAAATACAGCTCAGAGGCAGACTATCTGCCTAGAATCCCCCATGGAGAGGCTGGGGGCATGGCTTATTGTTAGAGGCCCCGCCTAGAATCCCCCAGTGAGGGGCTGGAGGTGAAGCCCAGATGTAGAATATCTGCCCAGAATCCCCTAGTGAGGGATTGGGGGTATGGCTCAGAGGTAGAACATTTGCCTAGGTTCTCCCAGTGATCATCTGGGATATGGCTAAGAGACTGAGAGCATGCCTAGCATGGGCAAGTTCCTCAGTTCCATCTTCAGCATTATCAAGTAGTGCTGTGTGTTCTTATTGCAAAGATTTGAAGTGATGGCTATGTTATGTAGTTTTGCTTAACCATTCCATATTGTATATGTGCATTTATTAAAATCCCATAAGAATATGTAATTTTCATTTGTTCCTTGAAAGTTAATTTAAGAAATAAAGAAAACAGCTAAAAAGATCCAGCAGCAATCGGTTGAGTTTGGTGGATAGGCCTGTCATCCTAGCTAGTGCAGAGGCTAAGGCAAGAATACTGCAAGTTCAAGCCCAGTCTAGGCCACAGAATGAGACCCCATCTTAAAATGAAAAGGAAAAAGGAAGTTGGCATCACAGCTCTGCGGTTCAGTATTGACCTAGCATTCATGACGCCCTGGGTTCAAGCCCTGGTATGATAAAATGAAACAAAACAAAATCAGGAGTTTTTCAGTTTCTTTGTGTAGCTCAAGACATTAAAGGTACATATTTAGAATATGAAAGTTATCAAAGGACCCATTTGCCTCATGTCCTGGTATACAGAGTGCTTGAAATCTGATTGGCCTTTTACACTTCTAACCCAACTCGGTGGGAACTCATCTTATTCCTTCCCTGCCTTGAAGGCCCATGAGTGCCCTGGCTACACACTGCTTGGAGCAGCCCTGCCTGTCATTCTGGGCTCCAGCTTTGGAGACTGCATCAAGTGTCCCGAGCTGCTCCATACTCCATGGCCTTGGAGTCTCTGCTCCTGGTTTCCCCTTTGTTTCATGCTTTCCCCACATTTCCCTGTCGACCACCTCTTCTCCCTTTGGTCTTGGCTGGAACATTGCCTCTTAGAACAAGTTTCCACTGGATACCATCCAAGGCCACCTGTCACGATTGGGTTAGTCATTCTCTTGTGTGGGCTTCCACAGGTGTCTCTTTCCAGGTGTTACCCTGGACCAGAGCCATTGGTACCAGTGCCTGTCTCCTTCACTGGATCTTGAGCTCCACGAGGGCATGGACTTTGCTGACTCACTGCTGCATCCCCAGGGAACTCAGGAAATGTTGACCGATGACTACCACAACTTCATCACATCCACTCCTGTTGCAGATAGGAAAACTGAGGCATGAGGTAGAGAAGTTCATTGCTCAAGTATAAGCATACAGGAAGTGATAGAGACTGCACTGGCACTCAACTTCCAACACTGTGGTATTCCATATAACACGAGCCAAAACAACAGCATTCCAACATGGAGGAGCCAATCTAACTGTCCAAACATGTTATATTTTCACATGTATTCCAACACAGTGTATTCCAACATGGTGTGTTCTAACATTGTTCTGAAATGAAGTCTTTCAACATAGCTGTATTCCAACATGGACATGTTCCAATGCAACAGTGATTCAGCCCATCTCTCTACAGTTCCCCAAGATGACTGTACAGTTCCTTAACTACAATAAAGGTGAATGGGCCCAGGAGGAATCATCTGTGAGGGGAAAGGAGGCAACACATAGGATTTGGGTCTCTCATGGCCTACTCATGCCCATTCCTGTCCCATTGCCTCCTGGCTATTCCCATATTACTGGTGGGACCAGAAAATCTTTAAAGAGAGAATGAAGCCCTCCCATCTATACATCTGTCAGTGTCCTTCATTATCTTCCCATCCTTATCTCTGGTTAGACCATGCATGTTTAAGTGTCTGAATGTTTGTGTATAAATTGACTTATTCAGCTGAAATCTTCAATAAAAAAATTTAAAGGAAATTTTATGAGAGTAAACAGGAAAATATATGAGAAGTAATACACACTGAGAACCAACTCTTGTTGGTGCTTTGTGCTGTGTCTGATGCTGTTCCAGCACTGTTTACATATGAAATTATTTAATCTTTATGATGATGCCAAGAGGTGGGCGCTTGCCCTCCCCCAAAGGATGAAGAAACACAGAAAGACAACAGGATAGTTAGGGCAGACAGTGGGCTGGAGTTGTAACTCAGTGTTAGAGCTTCTACTTACCTGGGGGAGGAGAAAATAGAAGAGAAGAAGGAGAGAGAGGAATAAGGTGGAAGGGGAGAGGAAGGAGAAAGAAGAGAGACAGAGAAGAGGAGAAGAGGGGGAGAGAGACAGGAGAGCACAGGAAAGAGGGGGTACACTGGAGAGGAGAGGAGAAGGGATAGGAGGCCAGGGAAGGGAGGGGGAAGACAAGGATAAAAGAGAGGAGAAACAACACAACAGGGATGGGTATTACTGGAAAAATTGGGGTTTCTATTTGGAATTCTTATTCTTGTTAATAAAAGAATTTAAAAACTGACTTGAGGATAATTTTATTAGAAATTGGGGTACAGGGAATATATGAGAGTATAAAAAACTTAATAAAATATTTTCTTAAAAAACAGAGAAGGCAAGCTGCCTAGTGGAGGGAGATGGAGAAGGGCGAGAGGAAGCTGTGATTTTCATTGGCATGTTCAGCAATGGAGGTTGACAAGAGTTAAGAAGAGGAAGGGGAAGGAGCCTTCAGAGAAAAGTGGAGAAATCTCTGTGTGTCAGGGAAAGTATACCTGGGCTTTGACTGGTATCTGAAAGAAAAAGATTGAAAACCCACTCAAAAAAGCGTGCAGGCAGCATGAGCTCCTGCATGGAGGAGGGGTTTGTAGGAAGGGTAAATTCATGATCTCATTAAGGGGATAATTATTCCTCTCTTCACCTTAGCGTGCCTTCAGGTGAATCAGATTTCCTGTGAGGTGGACGCCTGAACAGGTGATTGACAGGCCCATCTGGATTAACTTTGAGGAGATAGCAGTCTATAGTAGCCTGCCATGTTCTAATCTTTGACTCAGATCGTTGTCATGTCTCCACCCAGACCAGAGGTAGATTCCATTCTTTTGACCAGGAGGAAGTCATTCTCTCTTAATGGTCTTCAACAAAGACCTGATGTCTCCACCTTTTTTTTTCCCTTCCTTCCTTCCTTCCTTCCTTCCTTCCTTCCTTCCTTCCTTCCTTTCTTCCTTTCTTCCTTCCTTCCTTCATTTTTCCTTTCTTCCCTCCCTCCTCCCTCCCTCCCTCCCTCCCTCTCTCCCTCCTTCCCTCCCTTTCTTTTTCCTTCTTGTTTATAAACACTGGACATTTAATATCTACAAAGGTGACATGACCCACGTCATACTTGTTTCTTTTTTTAAGAGCATCTTGTATTATTTTTTGATAATTTCACACATGCATACAAGGTGTCTTGATTTGCCCTTATTCTGCTCCTAGTCCCTCTGGACATCCCACACTTATCTCCTCCCCACTTTCATGCCCTCTCTTCTCTCTTTTTCCTTCTTTTTATTTTTGTGGGTATTGGGTTCTGCCTGTTGAAATGTTGGTAGATCTTCTTGACTTGACCCCACTGCACCCCTTTTCTTTCCTCCTCTTTCCTCTGCTCTTATACAAGTAACCATGCTTGCTGCACATTCGTGAGTGCAATAGCACCAGACCGTGCTGTCCAGAACACAGCGTTTTGCAGAACTCTACCCCATCCTCCTACATTCTTTTCGTACTTTTCCCTCCGTATCCTCGAAGCCTTGGAGTTATTAATGTAGCTGTCCCATTTAGGGCTGAACACTCAATAGTCAGTTACTTTGACCAAGTCTGAGTCTCTGCATTAACTTCTGGCCAAGGCTGAGAGCAGCACTAATCTATGACAATATGACCATTTAAGCTAAACAACAATAAGTTCCCCCGACCCCCTGCCCCTCGCCTAGGGCCTATGACCTCCCAAGCCACGGGCTATTGACCATGCTTGCTGTAGCAGGCATGAATTCCCACCTGTGGGACAGGCCTCAAATCCAATAAAAAAGTAGTTGATTACCCCTATAAAACTTCATGTCACTAATACACCAGTCAGGGTACATGTTGCTGATCCCTACATTTTAATGGGTTCAAAGATGATATTTATCTTTATAATGTTAACAGCTAAACAAGCTATGGAGTCCAAAGTCAATCCTTGTTGATGGAGGGAAAGTCCATCCTTGTTGACCTTCAAGGCTGTTAAGCCCTGTCTATGGACCTAACAATAAAGGTCAGGGAAGAGGACACAAGAGGGGAGAGCTAGACACACACACAGCAAATGGATGGTAGGTGCTACAGCAGGTTTTTAATGCAAGAAGCCAAGTACCAGGAGCTACTGGTTTTAACTATAAGTCTACTGTCTGGTCAAAGAAAACAATCCAACCTGAGTATGAACTTATGTCTTTGTAACCCAGGCAGTCTCTCTGTGTGGCCAAGCTCATTGGTTCCAGGCTGAGTCAGTACCATTTTGTCGGGTTACTTTTTTTAAAGTTATGTTTTATTTTGTTTCTGAATGGTGTGTGTGTGTGTGTGTGTGTGTGTGTGTGTGTGTGTGTGTGTGTTGACATTGGATGTCTCTACCTTATTTTCTTAGACAATGTCTCTCACTGTCTGGAGATAAGTAGACTGGTGGCAAGTGAGGCCCTCATAGACCCGTTGTCTCGATCTCTTTAGCAATATAGTTACAAACACGTGTGCAGCCATGCATTGTATTTTATGCTGTCATTGGGGATCCAAACTCAATTTTTTTTAAAGATTTATTTATTTATTATGTACACAGTGTTCTGTTTGCATATATGCCTGCTGGCCAGAAGAGGACACCAGATCTCATTACAGATAGTTGTGAGCCACCATGTGGTTGCTGGGAATTGAACTCAGGACCCCTGGAAGAGCAGTCAGTGCTCTTAACCTCTGAGCCATCTCTCCAGGCCCCCCCCAAACTCAAATTTTTGTGGTTGCATAACCAGCACTTTACCCACTGAGCCATCTCCAAAGCTCTCTCTTGACCTTTTTGAGACAGGGTCTCACTATGTAGCTTTGACCAGCCTGGAACTGGCTGTGTAGACCAGGGTGACCTCACACTCATAGAGATCTTTCTGTTTCAGCCTCCCAAGTGATGATATTAAAGATACGCACCACCATGCCAGACCCTTTCAGTGTTTAGACTGAATGAGTGGTGATTTGGGTAGTTCAAAGAGGAAAAGCTGGTGAAACTCCATGGGGGTGGAGGGCCAGACTCCTTGGTATAACTTAAACAAGACGCAGGTCTAGAAAAGGACAGGCCTGCTGGAGGAAGGCCTGAGTCTGGATTCTTGGGTCTGAGGGAGGAGGCCAGGGTTTGTACTGTGTGTTGCCATGTGCAGAGTGTACATTTCTGGATGACTGTCTGAGAGCGGTCAGTAGAGACTGAAGGAAGAGTGTTGGGAGAACCCAAATGATGTTTGTGGGGAAGACATTCTGGGAGAGAAACAGGAAGGACGAGTAGGAGGTACAGGCCCTTGGCTGTATTGCATCCCTTTGTCAGCAGATTCTGAGGTGTCACTGCCCAGAGAAGGAAGGCAGGCTGCCTAGGTGTGGCTCTGCTCCGAGTCACAAAGCACCCCTCCCTTCTAGAGCCCCGTAACCTTTTGGGAGAAGCCTACTCACTACCATCTTCCTTGGGACCTCAGTTGGGATGCTCACTCTTGGATGACCCCCGAGGACCTGAGTGTCCAGGCTTTGGCTCCCCCTCCCCTCTCTGTCACCTGAGAGAAATACAGGCCCTTCCCACCTTGTCACCTTGGTGATGTATGTACTTACCCTCCATTTGTTTTCTTACCTCCCTCCCTCCATCTCTAGCTCCCCCTTTGCATGTAAGGAAAACAGAAACCCAAGAATTAGAGAAAAGCATCCCACCCACCAGGGCCAGGCTGGGAACAAGATGCATGTCCTTAACAATTACAAGTACTAAAGACATTTTATTTAGTTGTGTGTGCACGTGTGTGGGCAGGTAGACAAGCGCCACAACACACCTGGAGGTCAGAGAGCAGCACCGAGGAGCCAGCTCTTTCCTTCCACATTGTTGGCCCTAGAGATGGAACTCCAGTCCCGCCAGGCTTGGCAGCAAGCACCTTTACCCGCCGAGCCATCTTGCTGGTCCAGTTGCAATATCTTAGCCAACTCTTCCTCATGGATCTCCTCCCTCCACCATCGATGCTTCCAGTTTACCCACCATTATTTTCCAGGCTATGAGCACACACGTGAACATCACTTGGATTTTATTTTGTATGTTTCATTTGACATGTCCAGCTCATGTCAGTTGTTACACTTCCTATCCCCATTAAACATCATACAGTAACCGTCACTCTTGCCTAAGGCTGAGCATTACAGCTTAAGTGTTGTTTTTCATGACTTCATAATATTCTGAGAGATACCAATCTATAATCAAAACTTTGGCATGCATTAAGAATTTCCATTGTTTTTTCCCCACAATAAATAATGCAACGAATCCAAATTTGGTTTTATTTTTTTGTTTTGAGAACTCTCTAGAACTGGAGGGCCTGAGACAAAGGCAGTGGATGAAGGTCTTGAAATTACCAGCCACTTTCCAAAAAATGACAGCAGGAATCCCCAGGTCTTGCACTTGAAAGCATTGGGCTTCCAGCATCTTCCACAGCCCTGGGGTTTCTTAGTTTCTTGACTTATTTGCTTTTAGGTCTCTGGGGTTCTGATTGGTTTATGAACTTGTTTTTGTGTTGAGGCTTTGCTGTGTCTTGGAGGAGAGGTAAAGCCAGACAGGACTTTATGGAGCTGCCACGGTGTCCTTACTCTGTAAGCGTGTCCTTGGAGGTTCGCAGCTTGACTCTTGGTGCATTAGCGATAGGTTTCCATGGTGTGATGCACCCACCCGCTGTACTTGCAGACTTGAGTGTAGACGCCTGGGTCATTGGGCTGGCCACAAGGATAGGTTCCCCAGGACACCAGACCTTGAAGGGTGTTATTGCACACCAAGGGCCCCCCTGAGTCACCCTATGGAAAGCAGAGGAGGTTAGTTTTGGCTTCTGAGGAAAGTTCCATGACCCCTAGGTCACCCTCAGATACCCTCTAGCTCAGTCTTTGTCTTGATAAATGGAATCAACTTCACCCTGGCTAAAGAGCAAGGACTCATTGCCTTTGGGAACCAATGGGAGAGTGGGAATTCATACTGTCATGGTGATGACCTGGGTTCCATTAGAGCCTCTAGGCAGACTTCCAGGTATTCAAGTACAATTTCCTTACTGATAAAGTCTATTTATTAAGGCTGGTGAGAATCTCTAGGGGTTGGACAGGTATCCCCTCTGGCTGTCAGGAAGCTGGTCCTGGCCTGGGAAGAGGTGATGCCCTGGTTCTCAGGAACAGGAATGTGTCTCCTACCAGTGAGTGCTTCAACACACCATACAACATCTATGAGCTGGGCGAGGGGAGGAGGGCAATAAAGAAGAGGAGAGAGAAGGAGGAGGAGGAGTGAAGGAGGAAGAAGAAGAAGAAGAAGAGAGGAGACAAGAGAGAAAGGAGGGGGAAAGGAGAGAGGACTGGGGGAGGCTGGAGAGAGCAGAGGGGAGGGGGAGAGAGGAGAGGAAGGCAAGAGAGGAAGCCATGCAAGATGGAGCCAGCAAAAAGAGAAAGGAATAAAATAAAGTTAGAAATGAAAAGAAGAGGTGGGAAAATGTCCACAGACAAGCTGGTGATGCACCAAGAAGAGACAGGAGAAGTGGGGAAGCGCCATTCTTGCCCCAGGACCAAGTCCATGGTCAGGCATCTGGATCTGGCAGAAAATGTCAGTGGTCATCACAAAACATGAGTTAAAAGTCAAGTGGAGACTATCTAGGCACCAGCACTTCAGGGTCGGAGTTCAAATCCTGCCTCAGCTACAGAGTGAGTTCAAGACCAGACAAGGCTACATAAGACTTTGTCTCAAAAACAAAACAAGGCTGGAGAGACGATTCAGTGGTTAAGAGCACTGCCTGCTCTTGTAGAGGACAGCAGGTTCAGTTCCCAGCACCTACATGGTAGCTCACAACCCCCTGTAACTTCAGGTCCAGGGGGTCTGACACCTCCTTCTGAACTCTTTTTTACCAGGTATACATGCAGTACTTACATACATATAGACAAAACATTCATACACATAAAACATTTAAAATAAATCTTAGAGAAGAAATTAACAAGGAATGTTCAGCCCAGCACACTGATCACCCCTGCAAGTGCTGCCCTTGGGGGGCTGAGGCACATGTATTGCTTTGAGTTTGAGATCAGCCTTGGCTACATAGTTCTAGATTAGCTTTGGTTACATCATTTCAGGATAACTGGGGCTACAGAGTGAGTTCCAGACTGGCCTAGGCCACAGAGGAAGACTGTCTCAAAAAATGCAAAAATAAAATAATATCAAGCACTGAGTTTCGAAGCTTCTGCAAGATCTGGGCTGGGAGCAGGAGGCTCACTCACATCCCTACGTCTCCACCTCCATATTTCTCAGCTCCACTAGACGACTGACCTGTGTCTAGTTCATTCCATGCATGAACTGTGGTTGTTGACCAGCATAAAGTGAGAGAGCTAAGGAGGTGGGGCATGGCCAAGTCAGGCTGGGACAAGGAACTCTACACTGATATGAACAGACAGGGGCTGGTGGACGGGGCAGCAAGGGCTCACGTTGCAGGTGTTGGTCTTAGAGTCAGGAATGCCAGCACACAGCATGGTTTTCCCCAGCAGGTCCTTGTACACCTTCTTGCAGTCCTTGGAGGAGATGAGCTTCACATCCGAGCACATAAGGTCCGAGGGAAAGGTCACTATGGGGAGGAGGGCATCAGCTAGCGCTGTGTAGGGACTGAGTAGGGTAGGGAGCAGAGGGGCTGGGTCAGGATCAGGGATCCAAGGGAAGAGGTTTGGGATCTGGATTCCTGGGATTGAGGGAGGAGGTTGGGCTGGATTCCCACCCTCAGGCAGTCTCACCATCTGGACTGGTTGTGGTACCCCATCCAGAGACAGTGCAGGATGTCCCTGGGGGTTCACAGTGTGATGAAAAGTTGACTTTCTGCACTTTGGGTGACATCTTGACAGGCTTATCCATCTTCACAAGCATGATGTCATTGGCGTGGGTTTTTGTAGAGTAGCCAGGGTGTCGGAATGACCTCGTGGCCTTGATCTTCTGGGCGCTCTGATCCCCTATCTTATCACTTCCCAGATGCACAGTGTACTCACTGGGAGAAGGAGGTGACACTCAGAGGGGGAGAAGGAGGAGAAGGAGAGGGAGCAGAAGAGAAAGAGACCCAGAGAGGACAGACACACCCTACCACCTTGCAGCACCTACCGCATTTTGCAGTGGGCTGCTGTGAGCACCCAGCGTTCACTGATCAGTACCCCTCCACAGTGGAGCTGATCGCCTCTGAGCAGGGCCACCTGCCATGGGTGTGAGCCTTTTTCACATGGGTAGCCATCTATAATTCTATCTCCATTTCTGTCACCATGATCTGGATAGAGACAGATACACATGGGCATCCAGCATCAGGGGGAGACAGACAGACAGACAGACAGCAGGGATTCATAGAGTCAGAGATGATTCTATGAGGCTCAGGAGTGAAGACAGAGGAGCAGATGAAGAATCGTGCAGAGGAGGTGAGAGTGAGCTAGGGAGAGGTTTGGAACCACTCAGAGAGCCCCCATGACCATGTCACCCACAGACAGCCACAGACTGCTGGAGCCTACAGAGGCCCCACGGAGCCTGTCTGATTGAGACAAGAGGAGAAGACCAGCAGGGTCACAGTCACCTGGTCAGGCCTCCTGTGGGGAGGGGATTCAGACTCAAGGTGTTCAGGACACTCACTGGGCAAGCTCTTACCTCCTTGTCCAGCAGTTTCCAGGGCTAAGGACAGCAGCAGGGTTAGCAGGGGAGGGAGCCAGACTCCCATCATGGTGTCAGCAGCTCAGGGACAGCCAGATGAGGAAGCTAAATGTTGCCAGTGCTAGGAATGTTGAGAGATGAAGCACTAAGATACAGTCCCACCCCTCCTCCCTCGGAGCCAGGAGTCCAGTCCCCAGAGGACTCTCTCTGGGATTCAGAAATCTAGGCAGAGCCCTCCTCCTTCAGACCTTGGGGTTCAGACCCCAGACCTCCTCTTTCAGACCCTGGAGTCCAATTCCAGTCCTCCTCCCTTAGATCCAGGGTCCAGACCCTAGCCTTCTCCCAACCCCCTAGATCTGAAAGTCCAGACTCTAGCCTTCTCCCTCAGACCCCGGGATTCCGACTCAAGCCCTCCTGTTCGGCCCCTCTCCCTAGGCAGCACCTGAGCTCCTCTCCTACCATCCAAGGGTGTATTCTTAGGCCCTTTGCCTCCCAAAGCCTCCTATTTAGGTCCCTGGAGCCCCAGTCTACAGGACGGTTTGTGCACACCCCTACTGAAAGTCCCTCTCACCTGGGAGAGTCTCACTTGGTGAGGTTCTGTCCTGGGTCAGGAGCCCAGTGCCTTCAGCCTTCTGTTGGGCTGGTCCTTTTATACCACCCCTGCCCCCGCACCGCCTCCAGCACCCTGGGGCACAGGTGGAGCTGTCTCTGGGTGTCTTCCCTCTGCTTTGAGTTCAGGGTTATCTGAAATCCCCGAGGCAGCCCTAGCAGTAGATACTACAGATCTCTCCCTCCACCCTCTGTACTGCAGCCGGGCAGGCAGGCAGGGCGGCTCCCGTACTGCCACCCCCGCACATTCTGACTCCGACATCCACATCAAGGGGTCGTTCCCTGGAGCAGCATTCCAGAGGTGCAGAGGGCAGAGGGCCTTACAAAAATCATTTTCTAACTCTAACCTTCTCTCAGGGTGGCCCAGCTCCCACGCCGTGACTGTGACCAATGTGTTGGAACTCCTGACTGCTGGATCCAGTCCTGTTTTGGAGGCTGAACTCCCAGCCCAAACAGACATAAAATTTAAAAGACGATTTCACACCCAACACCAACAGGGAGCTTATGAATGTCTGTTCAGTCTCTGTCTTCGTGTTCATTTAAAAAAAATGAATTACATTATTTATTGTCTGTGTGCATGCATGCCATGATTTGCATGTGGAGATCAGAGGACAACTTTAGGGACTTGTCTTCTTCCATGTGGGATCTGGTGGCAACACCTGTACTCACTGAACCATCGTGCCAGTGGTCATATTGACCTTTAATCATATTATGTTTTATAACAAAAATGTAAATATCTAACGCTTTTTAATAGAATCTGCACCCACCCCCACATCCCCACCCCAACAGTTTTCCTTATCTCGATTCTTTTTTTCCATAAGATTCCACTCTTCCTTCCTTTGGTGGGGGAAGAGTATTGGGAATTAAACCCAGAACCTTGAACATAGTAGGCAGGGTCTCTACCACTGAGCCACACCCCAACCCCTCACTAGGGGATTCTAGGCAGGGCCTCTCCCACTGAACCACACACCCCAGTGCCTCATTGGTGGATTCTTATGTTGAAAAAGAGACACCGGAAGGCATATGTGGTGCCACGTGGCTGTCATTTCAGCACTCACAAGGTGGCAGCAAGAGCATTGGGAGTTCAAGGTTGTCTTTGGTTATACAAGTGGGCTCAAAGGACCATACCAGATACTGTCTCACAAAAATAAAAAGGGTGGCTCAGCTTTCATCCTGCCTGGTGGTGTTCCTCTTCTGGGTGCAAATTCTGAGACTGTAGTGACCTTATTAGGACCATGAAGAGAAGTGGCAATGGGTCAGGCCACCATACTATGGATGACCTGAGGTGATCTTCTGGGTTTCCAATATAATTTCTGAGTTGGTGAACACATCAGCAGTGGTGTGTCTTCCTCTTCTGACTCTTCCAAGCATCCTTCTGGGCTATAACTATTCAATCCTGACAGCCACATTCATCCTTCCTAATACCTTGATGTTGATTATAAGGCCAATTCAAATATGACCCTCAGCATGAAGCCAAATCCAATTCTAGACTCTTCCCCTCCTCCTCCCCTTTTTCCGTCCTTTCTACATGTCATTCCACAGCCCATACTTGCCTTGCACTTGTATTCTTTTTTTTTTTTTTTTTCCGAGACAGGGTTTCTCTGTGTAGCTTTGGAGCCTATCCTGGCACTCACTCTGGAGACCAGGCTGGCCTCGAACTTACAGAGATCTGCCTGCCTCTGCCTCCCGAGTGCTGGGATTAAAGGCGTGCGCCACCAACGCCCGGCCCCCTTGTATTCTTCTCGTCTGTCTTCCAAGTTTGAGATGTCAGGTCTATGTTGGAATGCCTCAGTGGAGCCCTACATCAAACCACAGGAGTCAATAAAAACAAGTCTTTCTTTGGTTCTTGCTTTCTTCACAGTCCTCATGCCACATTCTGTTTCCAACCCAATCCCTCAAGCATTTGAAAGATCTGTATTGAGTGAGCATCAACCGTATACCAGCATGTCAAGAATACAGAGGTGCACACACTTGGATAGAGTCCCTTTTAATTTCAAGGTGTAGACTGACTTGTGTAAAAACAATAATCAAATAACCTGCGATAAGATGGGGGAGATGACTCAGTGGGATAGGGTACTTGCTCTGCAAGCTTGAGGACCTGGGTTCAAATCCCCAGCACCCACATAAAAAGCCAAACATGTTGTACATGCCTACAAACCCATTATTGATATTGGAGGTAGGTGGAGATAGGCAGATCACAAGAGATTGCTGGTTAGCCAGCCTAGAGCCTAGGTGAATGGCGAACTTCTGGTTCATCGAGAGACCCAGTCTCAAGGCGCTGAAGTGGAAAGTGATTGAAGAAGGCACCTAACATCCTACTCTAGGCTCTTCAGCATGTACATGGGTACACACACCTACATACCCACATGCGTACAGATAGACAGATGCGAAGCAGCAAAATATAGACGGTTGTATTGCTTACTTTTGTATTTTTGTGGCAAAACACCACAACCAAGGTGACTTATAGAAGAGTTTATTTTGGCTTATGGTTCCAGAGAGTTGGCATTTATAATTATTGGTAGCAGCCATGACAACTGGAGCAAGAAGCTAAGAGCTGTGCCCCTAGCCACTCACTGAGGGAATTTAGGCAGAAACACTACCACTGAGCCACACCCAGACCCTTACTGGAGAATTCTAGCCAGGAGCTCTACTGTTGAACTACATTTTGAGACTACCTCTTACTCTGTTCCTCCAGTACAAACTTTAACTTACTCTGTAGCTGAATGTCTGATCCTCCTGCCACAACCTGTTTCCCTGGTGGTTGGAATGACCATCTGTTCCCCTTCCTTTCAAACTAATTGTAAACTAATTTGTCATGTTGTCCTGATACAAACACCATGATAACTATATTCACAGTAAGTTACTAAGGCTCAAGACACTCCCATCCAGTCCCAAGTCAGACCACAGAATGCAGTCCCCATCATGAGACTTTGGCCTTGGGCCATGTTAACCTTCCCAACTTGGACTCCCAAATCAAGCATCAGGAGAGCCCTGGAAACCCTGCCTAAACCAGGTGTGGTGGTTCATGACTGTGATCCCAGCAACTCGGGAGGTTGGAAGTGGGAGGATCAAGAGTTCAGGTCAACAATGGCTACTTGAGCAGTTCGAGTCTAGCTGGGCTCCATGAGACCCTGTTCCAAAGGGGTCAGCGGAGTGAGGGAAAAGACCTGGTTTTTGAAAGATTTGTTGTTTTATTTTGAAATCCCTAGATGTCACTGTGCATGTCTGTCACTCTGTTACCGTCTTCACTAGTAAAGCTGGTTTTATGACTAAACACTGGTCCCCAGGAGCAGGTGAAACACGTGTGTGTGTGTGTGTGTGTGTGTGTGTGTGTGTGTGGTGTTCACTGTTTTCTTTAACTACCAGCCCACATTAGCTGGAGGTACTTAAATAAATAATATTTTTGCAAAACATCTGGCACCCACAGAGCCACCTCCTTCACACTCAGTCCTGCTGAGCCATTCTGCCTCGGGGTGTGACAGAAAAGAACGTGGCCTCACAGGTCAATCAAATGCAGAGTTGTTCACCCTGTGACTTCAGGTGAGGGACTTCCTTCTGTCCAGTCTCACAGTGCCCTTCTCCTCTAAAGTGAGAGAGAACGAAGCATACTGGAAGGATTACCTAAAGGTATGCATGAGAAACACGGGCACAGAGAGGATACTGAGTCCAGTGCAGTGGAGGAAGAGGGTTCCATTTCTTGGTGACCTACAGAATATGTGTCAGATGCTTCTCAGACCTTGTAGCTGATTTTTTACAAGACTTTATTTATGTGTAGTGTGTATATGTCTATGTGTGGGTAGGTGCACCTCTATGGTTAGCTAGTGGCAAGCTCTATTCTCTGACCTTCACACAGGCTTTATTTGTACAAGCAAGACATCACCACAACAGGTGGTTGTGAGACACTTGACCTGGTTGCTGGATACTGAACCCTGGTCCCCTGGAAGAGTAGCAATTGCTGTTAGCCACTGAGTTGTATCTCCAGCCCCACTTGTTTATTCTCATAAGGAGTGGATGGAGGATTATCACCCTCATTTCACAGATAAGAAAATAAATAGCTACATACAAATGTCAGAGTCTGGGATCTGGGAAGATAGCTCAGTTGGGAGCAAAAAGACCAGAACCCAGTGCTAGGGTGTAGGGACAGATGGATCCCTGGGTTTTGCTTGATGGCCAGTCTAACCTACTTAGCAAGCCCCAGGTCAGGGAGACAGATCCTGAAGGTGGGCTGTGCCTGATGTTGACCTCTGACCCTCCCAGACACACACACACACACACACACACACACAACACACACACACACACACACAGAGAGAAGAGAGAGAGAGAGAGAGAGAGAGAGAAGAGAGAGAGAGAGAGAGAGAGAGAGAGAGAGAGAGAGGCTGTTGGTCTTATTAAGATACTCATCCTCACACATACCTTTGATCCCAGTACTTGGGAGGCAGAGGCAGAGGCAGGACAGCCTGGGCTACATAGAGAAACCTTGTCTGGAAAAACAAAGCAAAACAAAAAGATATGCATCACATGTCCTTTACAGTTAATCTCAGCACTTGACAGTGAGTCCCACCCAGAGTCCTTCCTTGTCCTCAGATCTCTGCCCTGAACCTTTGTTGGTGACTCTTCTGGCAGCTCACAATCACATTTGAGAACTGAGAGGAGGCCACCCTTCCACCTGTGCACCACCTGAACATACCCTGCACACACTGACTCCAGCAACTCCAGACTCAACCCCTGGGTTCCGATGGCTTGTTGCTCCTGACCTCCTGATTCTTGTTTGCTTTCTTTCACTTTAGAACAACATCCACTCCTTTGAGGGAGATGCTCCCTTCTCTCCTATAAGTGGTGAAAACATTCATTGGAGTCCTCCAATCCCACCCTCATCCTGGCATGGGTAAGGATTCAAGCCAAGCTAACTGGAGAGATGGATCCTGGGCCAGGGGGGTCTCCTTCAAGCTGGACCAGAGTTGGAATCTAATTGTGCAAGGCTCTTGACACACCCACACACCCTGTGTAGGAGAATGGTCCTCAAACAACCCAACCAGCCATGTTTCATACGACATGACACCAAATAGCCACTGTCTGGTTAGGATTTGTCTCTTGAACAAAGTGCATTGAAATTATTAGCCATGCAGTAGTCTATGATTTGGCTGAAGGAGAAAAAGATGAAAAGGACCGATGGTTCTCTTTTATTTAAAAAACAAACAACCCTCCACACAAATTCATGAATTCTTGGGGCTGGAGAGATAGCTTAGCTATTAAAAACGCTTCTTAATGCTCTTCAGGAGGACCTGAGTTCAACCCCCCCTCACCTCCATGGCAGCTTCACCAGAACCATCAGCATCTTTAGGCATCAGATATATATATATATATATATATATATATATATATATATATATATATTCAGGCAAACACTCAGAGACAGAAAGAGAAATAGAGACACAGAGAGAAACACACTCACCCGGGGCAGGGGAGAAGGAGAGACAGACAGAATTTGCTGCTTTTGCAGAGGACACAGGTTCTGTTTTCAGAAACTACATGGTGGCTCACAAACATCTGTGTAACTTAAGCTCCAGGCAATCTGGTGTCCTATTCTAGCCTCCTCAGACAGCTGTATACATGTGTCACGTATACATACAGAGACATGTGCATAAATACAAATAAATGTTTCAAAACTCTGAATATTATTTATATTTAATTTCTGAGTTCTTGGCAAGATTTACAGTTCTAGGCATTGTAAATCACATACTTCCTCCTGGAGAAGGACTTAAATTCAGTCATCAAGCCATTAGTTACCCCACACCATCCATGCCACTATTATTGTACCCATAAGCACTCAAAGAATAAACCCAAGGTATCATGTTAGAAATATGATATTGAGAGGTTGGAGAGATAGCTCAGGTGTTAAGAGCAGTGCACTACTCTCTCAGAGGATCCAAGTCTGGCTCCCAGCACCCACATTGGAAACTCCAGTTCCAGGGAGCCAACGCCCTCCTCAGGCCACCAAGGCTACTGTATACATGTCCGACATGCACAGGCAGGCAAAAACACCCATACACATAAGATAAAAATATTTCAAAATTATGTTAAAATGTGGTATTAAACCTGAAATTTATAGCCAGGCATGGTTGCACCTCATCACTTAGGAGATGGAAGCATAAAGACCAGGAGTTCAAGGCCATCCTTGGCTATGCATCAAGCTCAAAATTGAGACCAACCTGGGCTTTGTGAGACCCTCTCAACAACAACAAAAAAATGCATGAATGAAAAAACACAGCCAGTGCTGGTGATGAAAGCCTACAATTTCAGGTGTGGAGAGGCTGACGCAGCAGGATTGTACGTCCAAGGCCTGTGGTGGTTCCAGAGTGTGTACGAGGTTACAGTCAATCTGGATAACCTAGTGAGGACTGTCTAGAAGGAGAAAGTATTAAAAAGGGTCTGTGGGGTTGACAAGATGACTCAGCAAGTAGAAGTGATTGTCATACAAGCCTGATCATCTGAATGTGATCCTAGAACCCATGTAAAGGGGGGGGGACTTCATGGAGTGGTCCTCTGACCACATGTATGATGTATGACACACACACACACACACACACACACACACACACACACACACACACACACACACACACCATGCACACAACAATAATGTCCTTTTAAAAACATTAAAAGGGCTGTGGATGTATCTCAGCAGTAGGGCTACCCTAAAATCCCCCAGTGAGGGGCTAGGGGTATGACTCCGTGGCAGTGCTTCTGCCTAGACCCACCCAGTGAGGGGCTAGAGATATAATTCAGGGTAAAGCACTTGCCTGACATGGGAAAAGCCTGGGGATCATTCCCTAGCACCAAGTTCTGAAGCATGAAAAACATAATGGAGAATCTAAGTGTGATGGTATTCTCCCATCATTTCAGCATTCAGGAGGCATCGGCATCGGCATCGTGATTTTGAGGCCAGCCTGTCCTGTATAATGAAGCCCTGTCTCATAAGGAAGTGGGGAAGGAAAAAGTAAAACACATTTTTTTTTCATAAAACCAGATCCCTGGATATTTGAAAATTCTTACAAATTTTTGATCCTTTGAAGCAACTCTTCTGCTAACCCAAGTTGTCTTCTCCTCTTCCTCCTTTTCCTCCTCCTTTTTAAGGCAAGGTCTCATTATAGCCCAGGCTGGCCCTGAAGTCACTATGTTGCTGAGGCTGGCCTTAAACTCTCTATCCTCCAGCCTCAACCTCCTGAGTGCTTGGATGACAGACATGTGCTACCATGCCCAAGTCCCCCAAGTCTTTGTATAGTCACTCAGGCAATGTGATGTGTACAGAAGCCACAGGGACCTAGTCCCTCCCCACCAAGTCTGTTAGCAAGGTGTAGCCCTCTTCTCTCTTCTACCTCTCCTCCCCAAACACAGACCAAAATACAGTCAAGGAGTCAGCCAAAGGTGACGTTTATTAACACCTCCATCACCAGGATCAGTCCCTGTTGTTCATGGTCTTGTGGATCCAGTCACTGTAGTAGCAGATGTTTGTGTAGACACCGGGTTTTTCAGGTTTCCCACAGGGGTCTGAGCCCCAGGATGTGATGCCTTGGAGCACTCCATTGCACACCAGAGGACCCCCTGAGTCACCCTGAACAGGGGCAGAGTTGTATTTGCCTTAGAATGCCCACATTTTCCCCTTCTGCACCCAGCATTTAAAATTTTGCGTTATATTTTATTAGATAATGTGGTACATGGAGATGAGAGGTCAGCCGGGTTCTGGGGGGTCAAAGGCAGGTTGTTGGGCTTGAGTATCAGGTGACTTTACCTGCTGAGCCTCCTTGCACTGAATCCCTCAGCATTTAGTTTTGAGATATAGTCTCCTGTAGCCCATGTGCCCCAAACCCCCTATGTAGCTGAGACTGACCCTGAGTTTCTGATTCTCCTGGGGTGGCAGACATGCAACCACCACACCTGGTTTCTGCAGTGCTGGGGGTGGAACCCAGTGTTTTGTGTGTGGTAGGCAAACACTTTCCCAAGAATCACATCTCTTGGCCCTATAACCAGCTCTTCAGCATGGAGGAAAGGTTGGGTCCTTATAGTAGAGATGTGGTGGTCCAGAGGGAGAAAGTGAAGTTTCCAATGCAGAGAAGAGTTCTAAGGCTGATGGTCAAATTCCTGACCAAAGAGGGAAGAGAGTCAAGTGTCCAAAGTCTAATTTATCAAGGAGACACCAGGCTTTGTAAAAGGGGACTCAGATAAAAGCTCCATTTGGGGAGCACAAAAAAAGTGCAGAGTCCTCATAGAGACAGAGGGAAAGATACCTCATGCACAGAACCAATCCCTACAGGGCAGTGGCAGGGGAGGGGGATCTTTGTGGACAGAGCATGGTCTCTAAGGCAGGCTGGACTGTCTTAGATGGGAGCAACATCATTGTTGGCCAGTGAAGAAGAAATGCATGCCTTTGATACTAATTATTAGGGAAGGGGATGGAGCTTCCATGAAAGGGTCAAAGCCAGGGAAGTCATAAGGACACAGACACAGTGCAGTTGACAGGAAAGAGACTATGACATCTGTGGAAAACAAATCCCATGAGGGCAGGATGGGAGGTCACCAGGCTGAGGGGGGCTGTTGGAAGTCTCTAATTCCACTCCCTGGCCATCCAGGAAGGCAATATTGATCCCCAAGGACAAAATGACAGAAGGAAGCCTCCCTTGGGAACCCAGTGACTGAAACCCAGCAGTTTAGAGAACCACCGCTGGGAGCAAAGCATTGCCTAGTCCGTAGTTTCATATTGTCCTCCATACCCTCTGTCACATCTCCACAGTTTATTGTGTAGACAATGACTAACAAGAAAAGGATATGACCAGCAAGGCTCCTGAGCCCTCTAACCCCAACCCCACTGTGTGACCTTCTGGGAGTAGCTAACTTTCTCTGAACTCTGCCAGCATGGCACAGCTTCTCTACGTACTAATTCTTTTGGTTCACTCCCATCCACACCAAACTGTGAGGGGCAATTTCAGAGGTTACTCACCTGGCAAGTGTCAGCCCCATTGCTGCTGCCGGCACAGACCATGCCCTCCGTGACCTTCCCTGGGTAGGCCTTCTCACACTTGCTCTGGGAAAAGATTTCCACTTCTGCACAGTTGAGGGTATCTGGAAAGTTCTCTGAGGAGGAAGAGGTGGGAAGAAACAGGAACCCTTTCCCTCCATTCCATCTGCACTGACCTCCCACAGGGCCCATGACTTCACACACTAGTGCCCAGTGTGCTTTGTCTGTCTAGACAGCAGCCCTTGAGTCTTACCTTTAGTTTCTTGCTTTTAGTCATATTTAAATCTAGGGACAGATGATGGAGGGAATTTTGGAATATCTCTCTGTGACCTCTCCCTAACTTTCTTGTCACTAGGTCACTAGGTCACTAGGTCCTTTATTTCATCTATAGTCTGCTTTTCCGAACATCATCTCCCCGTAGAAGCCCTTCCTGACCATTCTGATTAAGTACACCTATCTGTCCACACCTGTGAGTGTGTATGGGGAGGGGGCAGAGACAGGGAGAGGGAGAGAAAGAGGAGCAAGAGAGAAAGGAGAGGGGGAGAATGAGAGAGGAAAGAGAGAGGGGGAGAAGGAGAGAGAGTGCAAGTTGAATTCAAGCTCCGTGTACACTAAGGCAGGCACTGTATCACTGGGCTTCATTTCCAATCCCTTTTCCTTAATTTTCTTTCTTTTGAAGGCAGTCTCATGTAGCCAAGGTTGGCTACCAACTCTCTGTGTAGCTGAGTGACCTTGAACTCCTGATCCTCTGGCCTCCACCATCCAAGCAAGTATTGGGGTGACTAGTGTGCATGTCACATCACACTTTTTATTTTATTTTTATTTTATGACCCTCATTAAATTGCTTAGACTGACATTGACCTTGAGATGCTCAGCCTCAGTCCTGAGCACCTGGCAGGATAGCTCTGTGTGTTCCCTCACGGGGTGTGTATCTGCTCACCCTTCATTACTTTGCTCCATAGCACTTGCCTCTGATACTTCGTTACATGAGTTTGAGTTTTTTCTCTACTCCCCAACTAGGATGAGTTCTATAAGAGACTTCTAGTTTGCTCATGACTTTATGGTTGTGCAGTACGTGTTGTTCTCAGTATCTTGGGCATCCACATGTTAATGACTGACTGTGGATGTGTAGAGCAGGGGGTGTGATTCAGTGGTAGAGCTCCTGCCTAACAAAGTGCAAGGCCCTCAGGTCAATTTCTAAAAAATTGACAAAAAATTAATGACTGAAATTTACAATTAACTTTGCTATTAATCCATTTTAAGTAGAAGACAGGGAAAAGATCCAGAATCCATCTGCTTACAATCTCATGTAACCCTCAGAAAAGCACTTTGAAGGGGTCAGGATACATTCATTCATTTTGTCATTCATTCATCCATGCAGGGACATTTACCAAGCATTTCCAGGGTCTCAGGGAACTTCCAAGCACCAAGAATGGATGGGGCCGGGAATAGTGGCCTACACCTTTAATACTTGAACTTGGGAGGCTAAGACAGGTGACTCTCTGGGAATTCGAGGCCAGCCTGGTCTGCATAATTCCAGGACAGCCAGAGCTGCATAACATAGAGAGCCTATCTCAAAACAAAACAAAACAAAACAAAACAAAACAAAACAGATTGGGGCTGGGGAGATGCTCAGAGGTTAGGAGCATCCAGGTTCTGTTCCCAGCACCCACATGGTGATTTTAAGCTATCTATAACTCCAGTCTAGGACTTCCCTGACCTCTACAGTATGCATGGGGACACAGACATAAATGCTAACACTCAGACACATAAAATAAAAAAAAATAAATATAAAAAAGAACACAGATGAGTCTGGGAAAGATAGCTCAGGGAGTCAAGCCTCAAGCCGGATGGCCTGGCTTTGATCCTTGGGACATCATGGTAGAAGGAGAGGGCTCCCCCAGGTTGTCCCCTGATTTCACTGTTACCACAGATACACACACTAAATCAAACTAAAGAAAACAGAACCCTCATGGAGTGTGATGCCAATTGGATGCTGACTCCCTAAACATACTGGAGGAAATGAGGCAGGGGATGGAAAATGGCTCACGGGGCTGATGGAAAGATCCACCCAATTCCTCAGCATACATTTCCAAGCCACACAGTCTTGGTAGAAGTCAGACATGTAGGGACCTGACTGCTGGCATGGCCAATTCCTGGAGGGCCCATTGTCTCCCTGAGCTGAGCCCCACTTGTTCCCACTGTGAAGTTATGAGCTGAGGAACATTCTAGATACGCCAAAGTCCCAAAGAGACTGGTGTTTGGCTCATGAGTAAGAAGGGAGTTTGACCCCCTTGGATCATGGAGGCTGGGTGATAATGAAGGGTCTGGACCATGGGGAACAGAAAAGAAGGTCAGGGTCAGGCTAGAGCTTTGTCTGAGTCTACTAGAAAGGTTATATACAATGGAAGGGTGTACAACATGAAGGAAAGGAGTTTTCTTCTTTCTTTGAATTCTATTTAACGTTAATAAACTGTTTATCTCTTTCTCATTATCTGGCATTCAAGGTTTCTAATGTGGGCTACGGGTGAATGAGTGTGTTCGTGTGCGTGTGTGGTCAGCAGTTAATCATTGGTGTTGATCCTCAAGATGGATTCCACCTTGTTCTTTGAGCCATCAGTTCAGCTAGGCTGTCTGGCCAGAGAGTCCCAGGGATCCACCTGTCTATCTAGCTCCCAGTGCTGGTGAGGTGGCTCAGCAGGTGAAGGTGCTTGCTGTCAAGCCTCACAACCTGAGTTCCACCTCTAGGACCAGTAGGGTGGAAGGAAATAACTGATTCCTACAGATTGCCCTTTGCCCTTTCCATGTGTGCACATGCTCACATGCAAACATACACAAAAATAAATATAATTTTAAAACCCAAGCAGTGCCTATGCTTCACCACATATGTGTATTGACACAGGGTCTCTCATTGAATCTGATCTCACCCTTTAGGCTATGCTGCATGGCTAACGAACCCTGGAACCCACCTGTCTCCACCTCCTAGTATTGGGGTTACCAGTGCACGCTGCTACATGGGTGCTGGGGATCTGAACTCAGGTCCTCACTCTGGCTCAGCAAGCAATTTACTTACAGTCCTGCCTGATGCCCCAACATTCTCTCCCCTGTTTCATTAACCACCCTTAGGGTGTGTGTGTAGGTCAGGGCATGTTGGGAGATGAGGTCTGCAATGGCTTGGGGTCCACTGGGCTGCCTGCCTTCTTGTCACGCTCTTAGTCAGGGCCCATCTCATTACCTCGAGGACTGGTGACAGTGCCCCAGCCGGATATGGTGCACTTCTGGCCAACTTTGGGACACTCTTCAGCCAGTTTGATGGACTTCACTTTGTCCCCGATGTTTGCTGAATGGCGCATTCGAATGAGCATGACATCGTGACTGTGATCCTCAGGGTTGCTACTGTTGTAACAAGGGTGCTGGATAGACTGAGCCACCTGGATCTCCTGTTCCGGCTTATCTCTGCTCTGCAGGCTGTGATCGCCCAGGCGCACTGAGTACTTCCTTCATAGAGGGGTTGGGGGTGGAGGCAGGATTGGAGGTATGTAGGCATTCCCTCCTACCCTTCTTCAGAACTCAGTCCTCTTCCACTGAGCCCAGGAGTCCAGGTCCTAGCCTGTCCGAGCCAGATCCAGGGGCGCTCCCTAACCCTCCTTCCTCAGACCCAGGACTCTAACATCCTCCTCCTCAGACAGAGCCCCTGCCCCCTTCCCGCCAGCCCCACCCATCTGTGCCCAGCCCTGCACTCACTGTTTTTTGCAGTGGGCTGCAGTGAGGATCCACTTGTCTCCTACCAGGACACCCCCGCAGACGAGTCGCGGGCCCTGGAACAAGGCTGTCTGCCAAGGCTGGGAGTGGGGTTTGCACTCCTGGCCCTCCAGGACCTTGGACCCCTGAGCTTTGGTGAGTCCTGCATCAGGAGGGAGAAGGGTGGGTCGCCACCCTCTGGGGCAGAGCCAGGGCCAGGAAAGCCACTGTGGGTTCAAATGGACACACAGGCCAGTTCCTCTGCATGTCATCTCTTATGAATTCAACAGATAAGGTCCTGGCATCCATTGGAACACGGCCACATGGCCACACCTGTAAACTCATTGATACCTGAGAATCATCAACACTGGGCACAGCTCCTAGTGCTTCCACATATATTTAGATGGGTCTTTATATGTCCCCACACTCAAATTCCGTTCCTTGTCTGGCAGCCAACAAGAGTCCCTTTCGCAGCCATGCACCTACGGAAAACTCAAACTCCACCACCCCCACCGCTATGTTGTTAACTCTACCCACTTCCAAGAAAGGTCCTCAGTCCCCAAGACCACCACATGCACTCATGTCAGCAGGAGCTCACTCAGAGTCCAGTAGCCCCATCCTACTGAAGGCCCTGGGTGGTAGCGCCCATCCACCTCACCTGCCCACGTTCCCATCAGCAGAAACAGAAAGATCCACTTCTGGATTGCACAGGGTGGGGGGCGTCCCATGGTGGCCTCTGAGAAAGAGGGTGGAGCTGAGAGGATGTCCGAGGGAGGAGCCTGAGATCTAGTTTGGGGAGCCAGGGGAAGGAGGTGTTTCCGGAGGATGGAGTTGGGGGTCTCAGGAAGCTGGGGCAGAGCTCTAGATCCCGGAATTTCTCTGTGGGGGACAGCTTGCTGGCAGGATTCCCGATATTCTGAAGGAAAGAGGTCGGGCCCTCTCGTGGGATGGCGGAGAAAGATCTGAGGCTGTGACTCCAACCTCCTGGGGAGGAGGGAACTAGGAGGCCCGCCTGAAGATCCTGAGCGAAAGGATGTGAGGCTTGGGGGTCCTGGGCTCAGGAGAGGGGGAGATCTCTGCGCCCGAGATCCATGACTGGGGACCTCTGCGCCTCACCTTCCAGAATGCAGGGGGCGGGGTCACTCGGACTCGGTGGAAGAGGCCCCCGGACTTCCTTCGGTGTGTTGGGTGCAGGATTTTGCAGCCTTTTAACTAGGAAGCCCTGCCCCTGGCTCCGCCTCCCGCCGGCACCTGGCGGCGGTGCTGCTGAGCCCGCAAGCGCGAGAGGAGGGGCGGGGGCTGGAATGACTTTAGGAAGAGGGGCCGGAGTGTCGGAAGCCGAGGTGAGGTCTGGAGGGGCTATGCACCGGACCCCCGGGCTAGAACGGGAAGAGCTGGGTCAGAGAGAGGGAGGCAGCAGGAATCTGTCTCCTGGGTCTGCGGGAGGAGGGCTGGGTCTGCACCCTTGGGTCGAAGGGAAGAGGGCTGGTATTTGGATTTCTGGGTCTGAGAGAGGCGGACCGGAGCCTAGACTCGAGTGTGAGGGAGGAAGGTGGAACCTGAATCCCTGAGCCCGGGAGAAATGAGCTGGGCTTTGAATAGCTCGTCCGAACCTCTGGGTCTGGGGAAGGAGGGTTACGATGTGAACCCCTGAATCTTACGGTGGAGGCTGAATCTGAAGGAGGAGGACTGGGGTGTTCTCCAGGGTTAGAGGGAGCAGGGCACTATTTCTGTCGGAACTGAGTTTTGTGGAAGGTGGGGAAGGCGTGTGTTGTGGTTGGGGACTTTGAGGGTGGATCAGCAGCCGGCCCGGGGCATCTGGGTAGGCAGGTTCGGGTGGCGCTGTGACCTGGTTTCCCCTTCTCCCTGGGGCGGCGGGACCAGCCCTGGCTGAAGTCCCAATGTGCTGCAATAGGCTTGCTGTTAGGGTCAGCACAAAGGTTCGGCGGGTGTCGGTTCCCTTATTTGCCTTTTCCTTCCCACCTGCGAGCACCCTTAACCGCACATCACAGGAGATAGGAAGTCACCGCCCCTATGGTTTATTCTGATTCATTCAGTGGCTCTGGAAAGATCAAAGCCCCCATCAAACCCACAACACAGCCTGGGCAGAATCCCAAACCGCCCGAAGTCCACGTGGGCAGAGTTCACGTAGGCCTGACGTCACCAGAGGTGGGGCCACACGGGGGGATGTCCAGAGAAGACATCCCATACGGTAAAATTGGAGGGATACAGCTATTTAGTAAAAGATGTTTCTTGGCGGTGATCTTGAGGATTGGGCTACTCCAGAGAGTGGTGATTAAAGTCATGTAGTCTGGGTCAAGAGCAATGGAGGAGAGTCTCTGTTGGGCTTTGAGGGGGCGTGATCTTATTATAATTGATTTGCCTGGGAGCGGAACCTCAGAGGGCAGATGACCTAAGAGGGTGGAGTCTTGGGGCGGAGCCTAAGGAGTGGAATCTGAGTGGCAGAGCCTGAGGGGGCGGAGTTTCATTGTGGGACTGTGACACAGAGGCTGGAGGTCTAGAGTGAGAAGCTGGGGCTGTGGAGTCCTACAGCATCTTCCCGTCCTGCATCCATTTTCCTCTCCAGTCTGTCCTTAGCATGGACTCAGTTTTCTTCCATGGTTTTTTGAACCCAGTCCCGGTAGTGGCACACGCTGGTATAGACAGCGGGTCTCTGGGGTCTGGAACAAGGCTCAGATCCCCCAGACACTATACCCGCCAGGGTTCCGTTGCACACCAGGGGTCCCCCAGAATCACCCTGTGAATGGTGAAGAGCAGAGCTGTTAGCTGGGTCTGTTCATGAGAATCGAAGCTTCTTTCTAAGAAAGCCTTGTTTCCTGCCTTCAACACCCTGGAGGCCTGGTTTGCAGTCTCTCCTCCCTCAGACGCAGGAATAAAATCTCACAGACCTCACCCCTACCCTACCATGTAGCATCTTGGACTCCCAGAATCCCCTAGAACTCAGCCTAGCTCTCCAGGACCCTTCTTCCCTAGGTCCTGGAGTCTGTGCTTCCAGCCATCTCCTACCCTAAGGTCCAGAGAAAGGCCTCCATCTCCCTGCAGGGGGTGGCTCACCTGGCAGGAGCCTCGGCCGCCCTCCCACAAGCCAGCACACAGCATCTTCTCGGAGATGTGGCCTGGGTATGCCCAGCGACAAAGTCTGTTGTCCAGGATGCTGATGTTGGCGCACTGTAGGGTCATTGGGTACTGTACTGTTGGGGAAGAAGGTAGAGGATGGAGGATGTTCTCAGGGTCCTGGGCAGCATCCTCTAGAACCTCCTCTGCAGCCCTTCCTTCCCCAGGACTCCTGCAGGGCCACAGGGCCAAGACTCAAAGATGGAGGTAAGAGATGTCAACCCAGACAGTCACAAGGCTGGAGAAGAACAGACATCTAAGAGGGGGAGAAGACCAAAAGGGAGAGGGCAAGAGAAACAGGAAGATGTGTGTGTGTGTGTGTATGTGTGCAACTCACAGGGCAGGGTGAATAGAGACTAGGGAGGGAGATGGACACCCCTGAGGGGAAAACCACCATCAGAGGCAAATGGCAAGGCAGACAAGCAGAGAAAGGGGCCAGAGATGTTACAGGAAGCGGACAGCACAGTGGGAGTACTTGGTTTCTTGCAGATAGAAATCTCTGGCGTGTAGCCTCTACTACTAACCTGAGGGGTAGCCTGTATTATTGATTCTGCTAAATAGGTACTATTTCGAGAGTATGAACACCTTTTTTCCCATTCTTTGAATTTTACTATTTGTTTATTTATACTTATTTTTGATTTTTGAAACAGAACCTCACTACGAAGCCTTGGCTAGAACTTCCTATGCAGACCAGGCTGGCTTCAAATTCCTTGAGGTATCTGCCTGCCTCTGCCTCCCAAGTCCTGGGAATAATGACATGTACCATACCCTGCCTTGGATTTTCTCTCTGTGTGCATGTGGTTCATGCATATGTGTGGAGTGTACACCACTGTGTATGAGTATACAGAGGCCAAAGTCTCCTGGCCTGCCACTCTACTTACTATCCCCTTGAGACAAGGTCTCTCACTGGAGCTAGGATGGGAGACACATCCCAGGGGGAGGCTGGGGAGGAAAAAAAGGAGGAGGGGATGAAGTGGAAAAAGAAAAGGAGGAGGAGGGACGGAGACGGAAAAAGGGAAGAGAGGAAGGAGGAGGAGGAGAGGAGAAGGAAAAGGGGAAGAGGGGAAGGAGGAGGAGGAGAGGAGAAGGAAGAGGAGGAAGGAGAAAGGAAGACGATGAGGAGGGGGGAGGGGAAGATGGAAGAGGACAAAGAGGGAGAAGGAAAAGGGGAGGAGAAAGAAGAGATTTAGGAGGAGGAGGAGATGAAGGGACTGGAAGAGCAGAGAGGGAGATGGTAAGAAATGAGCAGACTCAAGGGAGTATCCATACATTTGGAGCTGGACACGCTGCCCCAGCCAGAGATAAGGCACTGGGAGCCCACGGTCGGCAGGCTCTGGCTGAGGTTGAGGGGCTGCACAGCTGCACTCATCTGGACCTTCCTAGGTAGCCTGATCAGCATGATGTCATCATTGTGGTCATTGGCAGAGAGATCCGAATTGAACCCAGGATGGGGGAAGAAATCCGTGGCCAGAAGCAGCTTCTCAGGGCCCTCCCACTGCCACAGATGATGCTCCCCAAGGCGGACCCACAAATACCTGTGAGGACAGACCAGAGACTAGTATGGGGACAGGTGGCTCAGCACCCCCACCCCCGGAGGTACTGTGTGCCCCTCCACAGCTATACACCCTCTCTGGGGCTCTTAGCCTACTTTGTGGAGTCAACCACCTTCTTCCCTACCTGACCTGGGGCCTCAGTGGTGACCTGGGTCCACTGGAACTTTGTGGATGCATGGGGACCCCACCTACCACACAAAAACAACCCCACCCCTGCCCCCACAGGTCTGGTGGCTTCTGTGGGAGTGGCTTTAAGTGTTTTCAAGTGTATGGAGGGGGGTGGGACATGGAAAACTTCCAAGTTTTCTAAGAGGCCTTAAGCCACTCCTACCTGTAACATCGTTTATCAACCAGGCGTTTTTTCTTGCTACAGCCCCAGAAAACTTGTTCTGGTCTGAGAGTCCATGCTGTGGACATTTGGGGACTTTCTAAGATCTCCATGTCCCCTAGCCTCCAACCTTTGATGGTGATGATTGAAAATTCAGGGTTTGGGAAGTATGAAGTGTTATTTCTGTGTCTACCCATCTCTGACACCCTAGGGGTGCAGAAGTTAGCCCTTTCATGCCATCTAGACTTCCTGACTCTTTTTCCATCTCCATAGCCCTGCCTTTTCTCCTCTTATCTTGGGGGGGGGGTGGGCGGCTGGCTAAATCAACACATTACTCTCTCAGCCCAAGATGGTGTCCATCTTGGAGGGATGCATATTGGGAAATTCCTGGTGAGAATGTTGGAACAGCCTGGGTGACCTTGGCCAGGCAATGAACAGAGAATTCTTTCACCTCATGGGGTCCAGGACCCTAGAACATCCAGAGTCAGGATCCTAGAGTTCTAAGAGCCTAATACCTCATTGTCCATGCTTTCTGGGATTCTGTGATGCTCAGCTTAGGGAATTGTATAAATCCACGCTTCTAACATTCTGCATCTCGTTTCATCACGAAGTCTGAGATGTTAGTCCTGGATGAGTGCCTGTCATCCAGTACTCAGGAGGTGGAGGCAAGAAGAACAGGAGTTCAAGGACATCTTTGGCTGCATAGCAGGTTCAAGGCCAGCCTGGGCTGTGTGAACCTTGCCTGAAGAACAAACTCCAGGATTTGAAGATTGTCTGTATTAAACCTAATGCTCTAAACTCCCAGTAGTCTAGGACAGTAAGACAAGAGTTCTGTCAGTCTTGCCGTCTATAAACATTTGATTTAGAAACGTTAGCCATCACAGTCTAGAGCCCCTGAGAGAAGCACTGGTGGGATTCTGGGACATTAAACCCACCAGATTTACGTGGTCATCAGTCTAAGTTTCTAGAATTCTCTCTATTCCAAATACTGGCTAATAATTTCTTATATAGGATTCTAGAATTTCCCTTCCATTTTCCTTTTTCTCTTGTCTCTCTCTCTAGGTCTTTCTCCATTTATCTCTCTTTCATCCCTCCCCCCTCCTCTCCCATCACTCTTTCCCTTCTCTCTTCATCCTCTCTCTTTTGTGTTCTTTCTCTCTTTCTTGAGACAGAGTTCCATGTATCCCAGCTGTTTTAGAACTCTTTCTTTAACTGAGAATGATTTTGAATTCCTGGTTGGGCCAGGATTCCTATAATCCCAGCACTCTGAGGAGGCAGATGTCTGTGGATCTCTGTGTTCCAGGCCAGTCTGGTCTACATTGCAAGTTCCAGGACCGCCAAGACTACACAGCAAGACCCTGAAGAGCCTACATATTGAGTCTTAGAATAAGGTCTCTGAGCGGGACCTAGGAACCCTGGCCTGGTGTCAGACCTCTCCTGCCTCCAACTCTGAGGCCCCAACCCTCCACCTTAGCCCTTTCCCTCTTCCGCTGGGCCTGGCCAGCCCTGAACACTCACGGCTTGCGACAGTGGGCAGCTGTGAGTAGCCATCGGTCACTGATGAGCGTGGCTCCGCAGAGCTGTCGGGTGAGGTAAAAGAGGCCTGCCTGCCAAGGCTGAGAGTTGCGCTGGCATTCCCGGGCTCCCACGGCGCGGGTGTCGGCTCCACAGTGGCCTGGGGTTGCGGTGGAGGGCACAGGGGTCAGAACCAGCAGGCTGGGGAGAGCTCGGGGAGGAGGGTGCTAGGGAGTCCAGAGGACAGAGGACATCGGATAGGGTAGCATGGGGTTGAGGGCACAGAGCTGGGCTTCTCACCTGCCAGCAGAGACAGCAACACCAAGGTGAGTCCCAGCTTCATGACCTTGGGCGCAGGTCCAGCGGCCTGCAGCTGGGTGCCTGGCCTTCTTTATGGTAAGCCATAGAGATCTTCCTTCCTCCTCCCTGGGGCCGCCCCTGTGATTAATCAGGGTTGAGAAATGTCCCCGGGGGAGGGGGAAGGCCTGATGCCAGGGTCCTTTGGGAGGTAAGGTGGGTGCAAGGGGACTCTCCATGGGCTCCTAGCTCAGCCGAATGGGCTAAATGGGGAGAGTACTGAACCTTGGAGAGGTTCGTCAGAGCCTTAAGAAGGTGGGGGTTCGCTTCCCATGACCTCAGGCTGTGAGATCTGGGTTCAGAATGTTCTGTGGCTTAGAGGAGTAGGGGAGAAGGAGGAAGAGAAGAAGGAAGAGGAAGTGAGAGCAGAGAGAGAGAGAGAGAGAATATTAGTATGAATGTATGAGAGAAAATGAATGAATCTCTCAATGAAGCTCTTTCCACCAAACCAAACCTGTTCTGGGACTGGGATCAGGGCTCCTTCCCTCAAGCACATGGGCCTCTCCTGTGATGTTGAGAAATCTGGTCCCGTCTGGACTAACCCGCTCCTATCATAACCTTCCCCATGGTCCCAAGAACCTAGGGGCTCAACGGCTCTGGAACCAAGCTCAAGTCTCTTCCCACTTTCCCTCTCTCCTCTAATACCCTCCCAGGACCTCACACCCATTGTATGGTTCTTACCCATCCCCCTACCCCTATTTTGTCTGTCCTGCTTCTCCCTCCCAGCATGAGGTGAAGATCCCAGTCTGGGTCTGACTCATTTCTGTCCCCAGTATCACCCTGTTCTGGGTGTGGCTCTCTGGAGTCCTCCAAAGATGCTAATGATTGAGTGATGTCTTTCTCCATATCCTTCTTTTTCTGATAAACTCTTACTCATCTTCAAGACCCATAGACGCCCCTCTGCTGGCATACCTTCCATGACTTCTCCAGGCCAAGGCTGACTTGGCCCTGACCAGCACCATACCCTTTCTGCTGCCCAGGAGCCTGAATATCTGGTTGAAATCTGCTCCCTGGAACCCCTTCCCTATGACATTGCACTTTGAGCTTGACCATCGTGCCCAGTTTTCTTGGGGGTAAAGATTAGATGCAACACTTAGGTGTTGGGCTGTTAAATGACAATAATAACCAAAACTTCAGGGGGAAGGGGTGATGGCACTAATGAACAGATGTTACTCTCATAAGAAAGCCTGGGGAGATGGTACAATGGGTTAAAGTACTTGCTGTGCAACCCCCAGAGCCCTGCTTAAAACACACACACACACATACACACACACACACACACACACACACACACACACACACACACACTACACACAGTACACACGCAAACACGCACGCATGCACGCACTCTTCAACACTCATACAGACACACACAAACAGGCACAATGGTTCATGTGCTTTAAATACCAGCACAGATCATGGGGGCTTGCTGGCCAGTCAGGTGAGCCAAATGGTGAGCTCTAGGTTCAGTGGGAGGATCTGTCTCAAAAACCAAGGAGAGCCAATGAGAAAGCTCAGTGGTTGCTGCCAAACTTGACCTGAGTTTGATCCTCAGGACCCATCTGGTGGAAGGAAGAGTGAATTGATCTTTTCAAGTTGTCCTTTACCTCCATGTATGCACTGTGACATCAATACTCCTCTGCCTCCATCCCATGCACATGTACACATATTAAAAATAATAAAATGTAATAGGAAGAGGTAGTGGGGCTGGAGAGATGGCTCAGGGATTCAGAGCACTGGCTGCTCCTGCAGAGGATCTGGATTCAACTTCTTGAACCACCTGATGGCTCACAACTGTCCAGCTCCAGGGGATCTGACATTCTTTTCTTGTCTTCTCGGGCACTGCATTCCTTAGTGCGCAGACATACATGCAGGCAAAACACCCATACATATTAAATAGATAAATATGTTTTTAAAAAGTTGAAGACTGATATTTGCAAAAGGAAGAAAGATTGAAGAATAAATAGATAGAGATAAATGTTGTGGGCCTCTGGCCTGCACATGCACACACACACACACACGTACACATGTACACATGAACACGTGCACACACAGACACAAAAAAGGGCCTGCTATGTGAAAAATAATCTGTCTTCTCATCCACCACAGAGCCTTGCACAGTCTTCACGCACTTGTCAGGGCACAATTGCTCCTCACTCAGTTGTGATTGTCTCTGAGAGCTGGGACTAGATACTGTATGCTAAAGATTACATATGTGCTTTAGGAGTATATTCTAGGGGCTGGAGAGATGGATCTGTGGTTAGGAGCACTTGCTGCTCTTCAAAAAATCCAGTTCAGTTCTCAGCACCTACATCAGGTGGCTCCCAACAGCCTATATTGTGAATTGTAACTCCAATCTGGAAGATCTCGTGCCCTCCTCTGGCATCTGAAGGTACATGCTCATCTACACACACGGGCGCGCACGCGCACACACACACACACACACACACACACACACACTTAAATAAAGATAGAATAGATCTTTTAAAAAGTATGTGTTACTCGGGCAGTGGTGGCACACTCCTTTAATCGTAGCACTTGGGAGGCAGAGGCAGGTGGATCTCTGAGTTTGAGGCCAACCTGGTCTATAAAGTAAGTTCCAGGACAGATTCCAAAACTACACAGAGAAACCATGTCTCAAAAAACCAAACCAAAAGGAAACAAAAAGTATATGTTAATAGCTATCCTCTGAAAAAAAAAAGATTTATTTTGTATGTTGCAGGTGTTAGTTGGTGCCTGGTCCCGCTATGGTTCTCATGCCAGAGCAGCAAAGGCCTTCCAACTGCGGAGCCATCTTAGCTGCCTTCTAACAATTATGTTTATTTAATTTATTTTATGTGGGCATGATGTATGGAGGTCAAAGGACAACTTGTGGGAGTCTCTCTTCTTCCACTCTGTGGGTCTTGGGTATGGAACTCAGGCCCTCAGGTTTGGCAGCAGGCACCTTTACCCACTGAGCCCTCTCCACAGCCCAATTATCTAGAATGGGATTTAAAAAGTAGATTTTTAGAATTTTGTTTTATGGCATGAATATTTTTCCTGGATATATTATGTGCATAGTGTGCATACCTGGTACCTGCAGAGGTCACCCGAAGGCATTGGACCCCCTGGAACTGGAGTTATAAATGGTTGTGAGCCACCATGAAGGTGCTGGGAGCGTGTCTGGATCCTCTGAAGAACAGCTAGTGTTCTAACCACTGAAGCCCCTCCAGCCCTTCAATAGCTTGGACTTAAATAAGAGGTTTGTTTCTATTATTGTATTTAATATGCACGAGTCTAGTATAGCCGACACCCCTGCTTCAGGGCAGGGGGATTGAAGCAGAATGTGTGATAGGGAGGGTGTTATCAAATAAAGACACAAACAAGACAACAGGAGCTGTCGCAGGTGCCACAGAGGAAATGGACTGAGCCATTGAGATCAGTAACCAACACAGGACACTTTGTCCATGGCAATCCAGGAAGACCTCCTGGAGGAAGTGACCTCACAGAGACCTGAATGACAGGAATGTGAGACTTGCCTGTCTTCTAGACCTGATGAGCAGCTTCCTGGGGGTAGGGCTTGGTTGGAGTCATCTTGGGGCCCGGCAGAGGACACAGGTGAGTTACTTCCAAACATGAGGCTGGTCTGCAAGACCCTCAGATGACACAGAGGACTGACACTTCCTGAGTGTGCTAGTGGTATGGGATGGGGAAGAGCCAACAGAAGGAAGCTGGCTGTTGGTCAGACTCCATGCTCTGACCCTGGACTTTAACCCTCTGTGGGCTTTGCTGGGAACAGGCACCTTTCTGTGTTCATTATTTTCCACCCTTCCCATACTGGGCCTGGAAGACAGCAGAGTCTCAATTAAATGGTGTCTGGAAGGGGGAAATGTGCTGATTAGGTGAACACCTGTCTCTTTATCCTTTTTCTGATGAACTCTTATTCATACTTCAAGACCCAAACTAAATTCCCCTCTGCCAAGATGCCTGTTCCCTTTTATTAGGTCTAGGCTAAGTCAGGATGCTCAAACACATTTCCGTGTCATGTGACCTCTGGGCCTTTCAGAATAAGAATATTTACTCACAGACCACAAAAGGGTGAGGAAAATAATTTATTTGACAAAGCCCTCAGAGCCCCTTAACAGAAGGCACAGTTGAGCAGTGGAGGCTCTCTCTGTTGTGGCTGGGAGCCGGTGTGAGATAGTGCATGGGGCCCCTAGGAAGGCAGACAGTTTGTCAGGTGACCCAAAGTTAGGCTGGTTCCTGCCAGGACAGGAAGAACTGGTGTTGGGTGGACCCAGAAATGAGACCTAGTGGGAGGGGGAGAGGAAGTGGTTAAAAGACACTTCCAAAACCTTAGGGGGAATGGAAAATCCTATTTCCCATCAGACCTGTGGATGGGGTGGGAGTGAGGCAGGGTACAAAGGGAAAATTGGCGTGGATGTCGTGGCGCAGGTGTGGGTTCATGCAGGTCCGTCGAAAAGGAGACTCCAATGCTGGGGGTGGGGTGGGGTGGGGTGGTGGCGCACGCCTTTAATCCCAGCACTCGGGAGGCAGAGGCAGGTGGATCTCTGTGAATTCGAGACCAGCCTGTTCTCCAGAGTGAGTCCCAGGACAGGCTCCAAAGCCACAGAGAAACCCTGTCTGAAAAAAATCAGAGAGAGAGAGAGAGAGAGAGAGAGAGAGAGAGAGAGAGAGAGAGAGAGAGAGAGAGGGAAGAAGAAGAAGAAGAAGAAGAAGAAGAAGAAGAAGAAGAAGAAGAAGAAGAAGAAGAAAAGAAAAGAAAAGGAGACTCCAAGACACTTTTTAGAATGAATTTAGAGCCAGGCGGTGGTGGCACATGCCTTTAATCCCAGCATTTGGGAGGTAGAAGCAAGTGAATCTATGTGAGTTTGAGGCCAGCCTGTTCTACAGAGCAAGTGTCAGGACTCGCTTCAAAGGGAAAGCTACACAGAGAAGCCCTGTCTTGAAAAGGAAACAAACAAACAAACAAAAGAGACTAAATTTCAGCTTTTTAGGCTGCAGGGGTCTTCAGCCTCAATGGACTGAATCTCTTTCCCTATGCCCAGGGCATTTTAAATTTTCTCTTAATATTTACACTTTAGCCAGTTGATTACCATATGCTCAGAACAACTTGAATGAGTCTTCCAAAAAGACAATGCCAAGTGCAAAGACTCCATCAGTTACCACAGTTTTCCAGGAGTCCTGAACCAAGTTTTGCACAGGTCTTTGTATTCTTGGGAAACTCTCAGACAAGGGAACAAAATTTATCTGCTCAACAAAGGATTGATTAGGGCCAGGTGCTATCATTCTGATGCCAAGCCAGCAGAATTCTGCCACAGAAAATGATGAAGAGGGGCACCTTATTCCAGAGTCTAGCTAAAGTTTCTTACTAGCTAAGAGTCAGTGGTTCCAGCGCAATTAATCATATTGAGTGTTTGTTTTGGTTATGTTTATTATTTTAAAATCATGTATATTTGTGCATGCCTGTAGATGGATGTGAGTGCAGGGGGCCAACGAGGCCAGAGGCACCTGACCTCTTGTGTGCTGGGAACCAAACTTAGGGTCTTCTGAAAGAGCAGCACTCACTCTTAACCACCGAGTCATCTCCCCAGCCCATATTGTAAAGTTTTGAGTTTTATGTATATTGGCGTTTTGTTTGCATGTATGTCTGTGAACCACATGCATGCCTGGAGACTGGAAGAGAGCATCAGAACCCCTGCAACTGGAATTACAGCTGGTCCTGAACTGCCAAATGGATGCTAGGAGTTGAATCCAGGTCCTCTGGAGAGCAGCCCTCTCTCCAGACTCTTCTTTTCTTTCTTAATATTTTTTCACATTTATTTATTTTGGGTGTGTTCCTGAATGTGTGTGCCACAGCGCACTATTTGTGTGATGATCAGAGGACAATTTGCTAGTGTTTGCTCTCTCCTTCCACCTGTGTGAATTGCAGAACTGGCTGGTCCAATATTTCTTTCTGCATGTATACCTGCATACCAGAAGAGGGCACCTGATCTAACGCTTGTGAGCTCTTGTGTGCTGGGAGCTGTGTGGTTGCTGGGAATTGATCTCGGGACCTCTGGAAGAGCAGCCAGTGCTCTTAACCTCTGAACCATCTCTCCAGCCCCCAATATTTCTTTTATGTAGAAATATTTTCACACAAGAATTCTAAACTCAGCCAGGCAGGGGTGGTGCACGCCTTTAATCCCAGCACTTGGAGGCAGAGGCAGGAGGATCTCTGTGAGTTCGAGGCCAGCCTGGTCTACAGAGCGAGTGCCAGGACAGCCAGGGCTACACAGAGAAATCCTGTGTTGAAAAACAATACCAAAGAAAGAAAGAAAAAAGGGAAAGAGGGAGGGGAGGAGGGAAGGAGGGAGGGAGAAAGGGAGGGAGGGAGGGAGAGGGAGGGAGGGAGGCAGAATTCTAAACTCACAGTAATCTGGGCCAAAGGACAGTGTGTCTAACCTGGGGTCTCCCTCCTCTCCTAATGACTTTCCCCCACAGATGAGCCCCCCCCCCCCGATCTGGAGTTGCATCTTCTATGCTATAGTCCTACTAAGTGCTCCCAGAAGCCACCCTGTGATCCCATTTAGATATAATGGCACAATTATATGAATATAATCAGATATCATATAATGGTAACTTCAAACCCGACTAAAGATCCCATTTTGACTATTATGAAAACCAACCAGCCAGATTCTTCTTTGAGAAGTCCCCACCCCTGGTGGGGAGGGGTGAGATAAGCCAGTGGGTAAAATCACATGCAGACAAGCCTGACAACCCGAGTTCCATCCCTGGGATCCACATAGGAGAAGGAGAGAAACAACTCTCACAAATGTACAAACTCTCCTGTGACACACACACACACACACACACACACACACACACAATAGCACTTGCACATCTGCATGCATTCACACAAATAGATACAGAAATATAATAAAAAAAGACATGTCCATGGTTTTAGGTGTGTACTACTTTCTTCCCAAGTGCCTATCTTTCTTTTAGCCCCTGTGCTTAAAATCTATGACAAAAATCTCTTGCAATAAATTCCAACTTGGGCCAGTAAGCTGGCTCAGCGGGTGAAGACACCACCAAGCCTGACATCCTGACTTAAATCCCCAGAATCCACATGTGGAATGGAAGACCTGGCTCTTGAAGTGTCCTCATGTCTATGTGTGTGCCCAAATACATGCACATACATAATTTTCTTTAATTAACAAGACCTGTTGAGATGGCTCAGTGGGTAAAGGTGTTCACCATTGAACCAGATGACCTGAGTTCAACCTCTGGGACCCACATAGTGGAAAGAGAAAGCCAAGTACCTCTGACCTCCATACATGTAACATGCTGTGTGCGTACATGCATGCACACACACAAAATACATATGATTTTAAAAAACAAACCTCCAACTCTACTGCACACTGGCTTGTCAACTGAGTTCCCTAAGAGATGAGAGGACTCTGAGGATGCTGTGGGTGGCAGTGTGGAGCCTCTTCTTTGCTGCTGCCATAGATGAAGGCCGCCCTTCTGTGCACTCACTGGCCCTGATCCCAGACAGAGGCACACACACTGGAGGTCAGATAGGGTACTGTTTAATCAGCGCTCACCAGACTGTGTCCATGTCTCTGAGACAATTACCATAAAAATCCACACAGGCACATTCCATCATGGACTCTATACTAAACATGTGTAAGACGTAGACAAGTCGTTGTCCTCATTTTTCAGACAAGGAAACCAAGGCACAGAGAGAGTACCCAGCTTGCCCCAGTTACACAGTAGAGGAAGCCAAGTTGAATGACTCTGATAACTCAGAGACTGGGGGACTGCCAGCTTCCTTGAGGTGCTAGAACTTTCTTGGCCACCACTTCCTTGTGAGCAGAGGACAGCTTTGGGCAAGCAGAGGAGAGAGGATGCATGCTCAAAGGTGTGAGTGGGTATGAAAGAGGAGAGGGTGTGGGGAAGAAGGGTGTGAGAGGCTCGTCATGAGGAACGAATGACTCTCCGGATCCAGGTACTGTATTTGCAGATCTCAGTGTAGACAGCTGGGTGCAGGGCAGCACCACAGGGGTAAATGCCCCAGGAGAGGATGCCATGCAGAGTGTCGTCACACACCAGTGGGCCACCAGAGTCACTCTGAGGATAGGAAGAAGGAGACACCATGAAGTGAGAGCTGCGGTTGGGTTAGACACAGAAGGGCTGGCACGGGCTGGAATGATGTTACATGTTGGGGTGGTAAGGGCTTACAGAGCTGGAAGGGGACAGTGGAGATGTGATGGGTTTGCAGTTGGAACTGTGGCTCATCAGAGGTGAGGGGACTGAGAAGGGTCAAGGGTAGGGCTTGGTAGGGTGAGACATGGGTTGAGGGAGGAAGTGGGTTGAGAAAGGGAAAAAGAGTAGGGAAGACCCAGGACTGGGAAGGGAAGTGAGAAGGCGGAGCCAGCAGAACCAGCTCTCACTGTCTTTGTGCCCTGCTATCCAGGAGACAGACATGCTTCCTGGCCTGTCCTTACCTGGCAAGAGTCCTGGTTTCTGTCCAGCCCAGCACAAATCATGTTGTTGGTGATTACACCAGGGTAGAAGACCTCACACTGCTTCTGGCTAAGGAGAGTTACCCTGGAGCAGCTCAGACTCCTGTTGTACTTCACTGAGAAGAACAGACCAGTCACACAATCAGCCTTTTCTTCCAGCCCCAAGTCTTCCTTCCACACACCCAGGGGACCTAACCCCACTCCTCCACTCTTAGACACAGGCATTCAGACAGACCCCTGGGGTCCTTCCTAAGCCTCTTCCCTCAGAATCATGGTCCCATTCCTGGCCTCCTCCCTCAGACCCAAAAGTCCAGCCCTCCTCCCTAGAGTACAATCCTCCAGCCCAGTTCTTGCCTCTGCGGGCAGCTGTGGTCCCCCAGCCTGCAACCTGGCACTCCTGCCCTGGCTGGGCGCACTGGAAGGGCAGTTGGATAGGATGCACGCTGGGCGTTGGCACGATAGGACTGCTCAGCTTCAGCATCATGAGGTCATGCTCATCTGAGCGGTGCGGCAGGATGGGGCCTGAGCAAGGCTGGTACTTGGGGTGGAAAACGGGGGAATTCGTGGACCGAAGCTGCTCTTTCTGGAAAAGCAGCAGGTGGTCATCCCCAACTCGAGCCCTCAATGGCCTGTGGGGGAAGACTCAGATTAGAGGTAAAACTTTCATGGTGACAGAGTCTGGTCCTTGGGTCAGAGGGTCAGGAAGAGAGGCTGGGACTGGACCCTGGGACTGAAGCAGAAGGCTAGGGTCTGAACCCCTGGGTCTGAGGAAAGAGAGTAGGAGTTTGGAGGTTGAAGACTGACGCCTCAAAGCTTTGGGTATGCCCACCTCTCCTTTCTCCATGACACCTGGTCCTTTCTCTCTACATGACAGACACACAAGAGGACAATTTTTGTTGTTGTTGTTATTTTTTGTTTTAAATGCTGACTAAACAGGCCTTGATTTCTGCAGACAGGTGCGATGGGCCCACAGCATCCTCTGGTGGTGCAGCTCGAATCCTGCCTCTTTTGTAGGATGGCCGCCGCCCCTAACCTGACCTGAGCAGGGCGAGTGCCTGAGTCCCATCCTCCCCACCCCTCCGTGGAGATCCCTCCATGGCTGTCTCTGGGGCGTCCCTTACTTCTTTCTCCAGCAGTGTGCAGCCGTGAGCACCCAGCTCTGATCCACGAGGACACCCGCGCATTGGAACTGGAGGTTATGGAAGAGGGACACCTGCCAGGGCTGCGAGTCACGCGTGCATGGGACGGTAGATGTCTCAAGGTCCACGCGCGTGGCGTTTCCCGGGAGCAGCAGCGCCTGTGAGCCTGGTGGAGAAGCGAGGACCGAGGATTAGGGCTCGCCTGGCCGGAGCTGGGTACCGGGCGGGTCCCGAACCTCACTGGATTGGACTGTAGGTGGCGCAGCAGTGTCATGAACCGTGGGAGAATTAGGGAACCCTGCGAACCGGTTGCAAAGAGGCGTGGAAGGGCAAGAGGGGTTAGAATGGAACCGGACTAAGACACCCCAGGACTGAGGGTGGAGGGGGAGGGTCTGGGTAGGAGGTTGTAGGAAAGGCAGGGCTCTAACCTACGGGGCGGAGACCAGATGCAGGCCTAGTGCTGTGTTAGGTAAGGCGAAGGGGGGTGGGGTGGGCAGAGAGGGACAGGTACAGAACTCAGTTGGGTAGTAAGGACGGAATACCATGGGGAGGTAAAGGGAAGAGACAAGGCAGTGGAGCAGCGAGGGGCGGAGACAGAGCACAGTCCAGCAATAAGGAATTGGAGGCAGGAACACAGTAGGGGCGGTGAGGAGAGGAGAGGAGACGGGAACATAGTAGGGCAGTAAGGGACTGGGTCAGAATGCTGTGAAGCGCTGGGCAGGAGGGAAGGGAAGGTCTAGTCCAGGGATGGGAAGGGGCAGAGGGAGGGCTTCAGTGCTGGACAGCAGACTAGGCGTACTGTAGGACTTCAGTTAGGAATAGGCAGGGACGCGACGGGTGTTCAAGGGGTGAGGAGAAGGCATGCAAAGCAGGAGAGGCTGAGAAGCTGATGGAGTGAAGGGGCTGGGTTCTGTTCCAGTGGGGCGCGGCACCTGGGGACAGAGCCCACCCGAGGGTGGAGCATGGTTGCAGAGGCCACACTCCCTCCTCCCTCCTTCCTTCCAGTCGCCCCCGGCCCAGGGCTCACCCCAGAGTTGCACCATCAGTAGCGGTAGCAGCAGCTTCACTAGGGCCAAGGCGCCAGAGGCAGTGAAGTAGAGGAGCGGCGCCCTCATGGTTGACACCGGGCTTGCAGAGGCCGGAGTGGAGGGCTAAAACAGATGTTCTGTCAAGACCACTGCCTGGGTGCGCCTGGGCCACCTCAGTGGGGCACTCTGTAGGGGCCCTCAGGACTTCATTCTCTGCTCCTCCAGAGGGGAGCAATTTGTGCACCCAGCCTTTCTTGGACACCAGCCACGCTGAGCTCCAGGTCCATGCTCCTCGGTGGCTGGGTGGGGGTCCTGCTCAGAAACTGTGGGAGCTTCTTCCTAACCTCAGAGCTGAGGGACTTCCCCATGTTACAGGGAAATCAGGGCTACAAAAGAGTTGCTGCCCATTGCCCGAGGGTCCCCACCCATCCTCTCGCCATCCACCCCAACCAGGGTGGGGTGCATCCCCCTTCACCTGGGAGTCGCCAGTGGGAAGGAGGGAGGAGACTCAGAAGTGTCTCTTGCTATGCAGTGTGGGCTGCAAACAGTCTTCTGACCAGGGACCCCTGGCCAGACCTTCCCTTTTAACCCCCAAGATCCCGGAAGCTTCCCCCACCCTCCCCTCAGGGACTCACTCCCTCTCTTTCCCTCTCCCTAATTATAACGTGGGTGGGGCTGGCACTCAACCAGGGCCCCAGATTCCTGCTCCGGGAGGGGCCCTGGAATACAGGCTTCTGCCGATGACAGGAACACTTTTTGGAGCTGGCTTTCTTGGGGGTTCCCCCATGCCCTGTTCTGAGAAGTGTTCCCAGGTGTGGTGGGAGGATGGGGAGGGGGTCAAGTCTTCTGGGAGCCTGGGGTGATGGGATGATGTGTGACACGGGGAGATGAAGACGGAGAGACGTAGGTGCTGGCAGGTGGAATGCGGAAGGAGGTGGAAGAGTTCAGGTGGTGGGAGGAAGGCGCGGGAAGGACATAAACTCCCAGAGGCGTAAACCAAGAAACCGTAGGCTCCTTGTGTCTCCCCATGCGCTTCGCGGGTGGGGTGGGGGAGTCTGTAGCTTTGCACTAAACCTGTGTGTGAACATCTTGCACCTCCCTGCATGTCTCCAGGTGACACACAGTTGGTGAATCATAGGAGGCCCAGGTTGCAAGGGACAGGCCACATCACCTCGGCTAACACCCTCATTTTGGGTGAGGAATGGGAGGCTCAGAGAGGGTTGTGACTCATAAGAGGTCACACAGCAAGCAAGTCCGCCTAACAACCGGAAGGTTCTATCTAGTTGCAGCTCTGAGTTCTCCCCTGTGCCAGAGATCTCTCTCCAAGAGCAGAACAGAATGTCTGTGTTATCTGGGGCATCTTTTGCCAGGCTCAGCCCTGTCCAGATCTTTTGCTACACTGGTTATGTTGCAGCAGCCACCAGCCACATGCAGCTATAGAGCATCCGAACATGTCAAGGTGGCAGGAATTTCCTTCCTGCTTTGACTTTATTTTAACTAGCAGAAGATACTAATCCATACTGGCCTCTGGGAACTGAATTTGGGCAGTTTGAAAATGATAGTAAGCCTTCTTTACTGCCTCTTGCTCCACACATGCATATGCACTCACTGTTTTCACACTTTCAGATGTGCAATTTTCCATCAGAAGAACTGAGTGCCTGGAAGGAGCGAACTGAGTTCTTTCTGCGGGGCCTGCTTGGTGGAGAAGGGTGCTTGTGGCAAAGGCTGACAACCTATGTTTGATCCTTGGACGCTACATGGTGGAAGAAGCGAACTGACTCCTGCAGTTTGCACACTTCCACATGTGTACCATGGCATGAGCACCCCCGCCCTGGAAATGAATGAGTAAAATGTAAAAAGAAAATGAACTGAGCTGTAACGTGACATTGATTTGATAGCTAACACTGTCCTTGGGCTTGGAAGTCTGTCAGTCTTTCACTTCTCAGCTGTATGGCTGTGAGCAAACGCCTTCATCTGTCTGGAAAGTGGACAGAAGAATAGGACCCATCTCTTAGGGAGGTTGTGAGCATTCGTTTGGTTAGTAACATTTAAAAGTTCTGGGACACTGAAGAGATGGCTCAGCAGTTCAGGGGAATTGCTGCTCTTGCTGAGGACTTGGGTTTGGTTCCCAGCACCCATATGGTGGCCAGGGGACCTGATGTCCCCTTCTGGACTCCTCAGGCACCAAGCAGGCATGTGATACACATACATACATGCAGACGAAGACTCAATACACATAAATCATTTAAAAGCTCTCTGTATCTGTATCAGGATTTCTATATGGTTGACACTGAATAGAACCATTTTATCATTTAACAAATATTTATTGAAACCCTGGAATATGCCAGGGACTGTCTTCAGGGCTGGGGACAAAACAACAAAAACCAAACAAACAAACAAAGCCAGTGATGTCCGGAGTCACAACTTAGGTCAAGCCAGGATTTGTTCCAAGCCCCAAGTTGATCCAGGTCAAAGCATTTCCTATACTATATCCATGGTGGGTCACAGAGAGTGCATGCAAGGGTCCCAGCGGAGGGGTTCTTAAGAAAGAATGAACAGAAGTCAAAGTGTTAAGAAGAGGTTGGAGGGGTTGGGTGGTGACAAGCAGGTCTCTTCTAGTTGTTTTTCATAATCTCGTAGATCCAGTCAGTATATTTGCAGACTTTTGTATAGACACCAGGCTTTCTGGTGACTGCACATGGGTCCTGACCCCAGGAGATGATGCCTTGAAGAGACCCATTACAGACGAGAGGGCCTCCAGAGTCACCCTGGCATGAGAGGAGACACATCAGTTAGAGTCAAGTTAGAGGCTTGTGATGAGAGTGAGGACAGTGGTGGGGGTAGGAAGCAGGCAAAGGAAGAATTTGACAACAGGACTGGTGAGAGGTTGGGAAATGAAGCTGGGATTCTGGGTGAGAATGTCTATGGGGTTAGGATCCAGAAGAACTTGATGGGTGGCTGGAGTTGTAAATGAGGGTAAACATGGGAAGACAGGGATTATGTTGATGTTGGGGTTGGAGATGGTTGGGGTTGGGGTTGGGGATGTCAGTAAAGATGGGATTGAGGTTGGGAGTGGGTATGTGGCTGGAGACCCAGCCCCTGCCTGCTGACCTGGCAGGAGTCTTTGCCCTCTTTCCGAACACTGGCACACAGCATGGTTTCTGTGATGTTGCCTGGGTAGGCATTCTCACACTCCTTGTGTTCAATGATGGAGACATTGGCACATCGCAAGGAATGAGGCAGGCGCACTGTGGGGACAGCAGCGGAGGGTGTGAGCGGTGAGCACCTGATTCTCCAACCCCACTACAGTAGGCAATACCTGGGACAATCCTTACCCTCACCCATCTCTATGCTCATTACTATAGCAACAGCAATGTTATGAGTAAATTCTTCATACTGATTGCTCCCTATGCATTATTTCCGACTCCTCTTGAGGGGAAGTAAAGCCATCTGCCTTAGATCCCACAACTAGAAAGCTACAGATTTGGGAATCACACCCGGCTCACTCTTGGGCCCCAGCGTGAGTCTCCCAGAATTTCCCATCTCCCTTTCAGCTCATTCCACTTGTGACAGCCTAAGGTAACCATGGTTCTGGAGTGACTCTGATCTTTATCTCTGGATATTCGTCTGGCCTCCATTCCCCACATCCCATCTTCCACCCTGATCACATGTCCCCAGGGAGCCCCTACACTGGGGGCTGGACGTGGTGCCCCATCCGGAAATGAGGCAGCTGGTGCCCGCAGTGACGCAGTGGGAGGACAGGGTGAGTGGCTGCACAGCTCGGGTAAGGATGGCGGGAGATGACATCTTCACCAGCATGATGTCATTCCGGTGGTCTTTGTTGGGGAGGCTGTTGTTAAAGCCGGGGTGGGGGAAGGACTCAGTGGCCATCCGCTTCTGCTCATAGCCATCTGTCTTCTCCAGATTGTGCTCCCCAAGAAGGATCACGTAACGGCTGAGGTGGGAGAGATGTGGTCAGAGGTGGAAAGGTAGGGGGACAGGGCAGGGGTGGGGAAGGAGAGATGATGAATGGTACCTTGTAAACACCAGCCCCATCCTACTTCCAGCATCACTCACCCCTTCATCCCCATCCCGACTAGGCTAGCATCACCCACACTAAGGCCACCTCATCCCTCTATCATCAACCCAACTAGATCTTCCTTGTACAAACTAACACCACCCCATGCCTCCATCTTCAGTCCCAACTAGATCTCCATCATATACACTAACAGTGCCTTTCCAGCCTTGGTCACATTCTCATCATCCATGCTAATGCCACACCACCCTCAATCCCTCCACCTGCTGCTGCCATCCTCCCAAGTTCTCTCTAGTCCTAGCCCCTCTCTCCATCCATCTCTCCATCTCCAGCCCCTCCCAGCCCCGCCCCAGCCCCCGCACCCACGGCTTGCGGCAGTGGGCTGCTGTCAGGAGCCATTTGGGGGCGATGAGGGTTGCCCCACAGAGAAGCCGTGTCTTCTGAAAGAGGGCCACCTGCCATGGCTGGGAATGAGGGGTGCACTCGTAACCCTTGATGATCCTTGTCTCTCCCCCTACAAGCCCTGAAGGAGGCAAAAGATGTAAGCATAAGAGGGAGTAGGCTTGTAGAGGGACCCCTGAAATGAGGATGGGGAGGAACAAAATGTTCTCATTCTTAGCTGGCATAAGTCTGTACTTCCAGGTCATTAGAGGCTGTCCTCAGCTTTTGAAGTGACCCCGCTCCCCTCCTCCTCCTCTAAGACCCATTTGACCATGCCTGGTATAGCTCAGACCAACTCACTGTGATCTCCACCTGGGTTGTAGGGGAAGGAACGTAGAAATAAGAGAGGGAGGCCCTACATTTCCTTCTAAGCCCCACGGTACCTGTCACCAGAGCAAGTGTGATGAATCGTAGAATCACCATGGCCTGGAGTAGAGCAGGACGGGCTCCAGGTTCCCCTGGGGACAAGGAGGAAGGCCTAATCAATTTAAGAGGAGATTGGAGCCGGCCTGTGGTTTCTCCTCTCTCCTTCACCTGGAGCAGCTCTACTTCTCTGATCACCTGTCTCCTTCTCCCAAGGGAACCTCTTGATTCTAACAACAAACCCCAAGCCTAGAAGGAGAATCTTATGTTTCTGGAGCGACCTTGGACAGAGGCTTGGATCCTGGCTAGCAGCTTTCTGGGTGTAGAAGAGAACAACAAAGCTTCAGGGAGGGGCTTTGTTGGGCAAGGCTCTTGGGCTCACTTGGTTTAAGTTGCCGGTGGAGGAGGAAGCCCCCTGGGGGAATCTCAGAGGATATTTTTCTTCTCACTCACCTGAGAACCTGGCTTGCCCCACAATTCCTAGTGATGGCAGGACAAGGGGATAGGGTCACCTACTGGGTAAGGACCTCATTTTTGTTGTCCCAACAGCAGTGATAGGAGCTGGTGAGGTCTTTCTGCAACCAGTGAAGTCCCTCCACCTTGCTAAAGCTCTGTGAAGGACAGCTGGACAGGGCGGGGTGGAGTTGGCTAAGGGACAGCCAGTGACTACAGCTGCCCTGGCTGGCGGGGGTGGGAGAGAGGGCAGGACTTAGCCACCTAAACTAGGAACAGAGGTCATGGAGTTTGGGGGCAGGAGTTTGAAGGGGAGAGATACAGAGATGCAGAGTGTGGTCTCAAGTCCCTTCACATCTTCCAAGGACACATGGGAGGGGGAAATACATGCTGGGACAGAAGACGCCTAGCTTCTGGGATGACAGTCTGGAATGGGTGGGGGTTGGCAGAACCTTCCCTTCCCTCCTGGATTCACTCATGGGCTCTGGGGCTGGGGCTCTGAAGGGCCCAGCAGTGGCAGCTGCAGCAGGCTGGGTCTGAGCACCAGGCAGACAAGCAGGCAGGCTGGCAGGCTGGCAGGCTGGCAGGCAGGCAGGGGGTTGGCCCCGGGCAGGCCTGGAATGACTAGGCTCCTTGCCCTGCCTTATCACCCTGGCAGAGGGGTGTGTGGGGGCCTTCCAAGGCAGCCTTGGGGTCTGGGAGACAGGACATCACTTCTCCAAGCCCCCCTCTCCTCTGTGGCCATGTCTTCTTGCCTCTCCAGCAGGTTTCTGTGTCCCAGTCCTCCCCACCTCCCTCTCTCCCATCCTATCGAATTTGTGTGTGATTTTGGTCTCTCTGCCACTAGGTTTCCGCCCCTGCATGTCTTTGGATCTTTGTCTCCTCTTGTCTCAGCTCTTTGTCCTGTACCATCCCTCTGGGCCTCCCTCTGCCTGTCTCTGTTACATCTCTAAGGCCTCCATCTCTCCCTCCTCCTGTGGGCCTCTCCTTCCTCACTGCCTGGGCTCAGTGGGGCCCTTGGCTGCCTTTGGGCCCTCCCTTCTCCTTTCCAAAGAGAGAAGGGGGGAATCTGGGGCGTCACAGAGGTGGGGCTGCTTGCTAGGTGAAGGGGCAGGACAGGACGGTGGGGGAGGCAGGTCAGGGCCTGTGGCAGCCATGGCTCAAGAAAGGAGAAAGAAACCTCAGCCAGGGGCCCCAGGGCTCTGTGTGGGTCTCTATTCTCTGCTGACCCTTCCCTCCTCTCCCAAGCCTCCACTGCCCAGGCTTCCAGCACTTACTGGGTACTGTAGATAATTTCCAGTCACTCTTCAGCCTCCCGGGCCTCCTCATTGGATAGCCCCAGGTTCGAAGCCTCGCTTCTCCCAGTTTATGTTTTCATTCAGATCTTTCTTCCCCAGGCCTTCCTCTCCTCTCTCCCCTACCAGATGTGGGACAAGGCGGAGTAGGCCCAGGCTCTGCCGGCAGCCAACCGTGGCCTCAAACCCTACGGGCTCTGCCTCTTCCTACCCAGGTGACGTGAGACGGGCGACTCCACCCCAGGGAAGTTCAGTTCCCTAATCTGTGACATGGGGGTGCTGGCCCTGCCTTGGGGTGGAGTGGGGGATGAAATGCCAGGAGGATGCTGGGAAAGCCATCCTTGTGCCTTTGGTAAGCACACCAGGTCCCCCTTAGGCATTTTTGAGTAAAACCTTTTCTGTCTTCAGAAGAGAATGGGGAGAAAGGACCTCTGGGGTGCATAGCCTTGTGCACCATGGAACATCTCTGACAGAGTAAATCAGACTGGCATCCCACCCCAGAAGGAACATATGAAGGCTGTGGGGCAGTCAGGTGTAACACAAAACCCCCACCCCAGTCATTTATATCCAGTTCATTAGGAAGCCAGAAGCGGGGCTGGAGAAAGGGTGCAGTGGGTTAGAGTCCTGGCTGCTCTTCCTAGAGGATCTTGGCTCAGTTTCCAGTACTCACACAGTGGCTCTCAACTGTGTGTAACTTCAGTCCCAGGGGAATCCAATGTCTTCTTCTGACTTCAGTGGGCACCAGGCACATATGTGGTGCACAGACATACATGCAGGAAAACACCCATAATCATAAGATAAAGATAATAATAATCTTAAAGCTAAGACCAAAATCTTTGATTTTGAAACAGATTCTCACTATGTAGCTCTGGCTAGCCTAGAGCTCAGTCTGTAGACCAGTCTGACCTCAAACTCAGAGATCAGCTTGCCAAGGGCAGGCACTCCATCACCACACCTGGCCTGTTGGTTTTTGAGACAGGGTCTCATGAAGCCCAGAATGACCTCAAACTCACTGTGTATTCCAAGATGACCTTGAGCTCCTAATCCTCCCCACCTCTTTCTCCTGAGTGCCAAGATCACAGGCCTATGCAACCAAGCCCAGCCAAAACTCCCACCCTTTCCGGTTTCCTCCGGGTTAAACTGTACGTTAAACAGACAGGCACAGCCCCTTCCCTTGATTGTATAATGTTTATTCCAGGGTTTCCCAGCCCTCTCTCCACCATCGAGCTTTGTAAAAATTCTCTACACCAATAAGGGTGGGATCTTGGAGTGGTGAGGGAGGAGACGTGCTCTGAGGGTCAGAGAGGCCCCTACGCAGAATCACGTGGAGTCAGGGGAATCCGGGTTAGTTGTTCCTGATGACTGTTCTGATCCAGGGCACATATTTGCAGATCTTGGTATAGACCCCTGGAATGCCCTTTTGTCCGCAAGGCCCAACAGATCCCCAGGAAACCAGACCTTGAAGAACCCCTCCACACACCAGGGGGCCTCCAGAGTCACCCTAGAAGACAGAAAAGAGACAGCTACTTAACCTAGTGGCTCCAAGACACGTCCTGGGAGAAGAGGGCAGGGCTAGCTCACTGGAAGAGCATCGTAACAACTGGCCAATAGGAAGGAAGATGCCACCTGACTGATTCTGGCCAATGAGTGAAGAGAATGCCATCCTCCGTGCCCAAACCCCGGAGAAGAGGCCTGGGCTATGAGAGTACAGAGCGTGCTGAGGGGATTGGTTGGTCTCTGGGCGCTGTGATAGAGTGGCCTCCTCTAAGTAGCCCAAGACACTAAGGACACAGAATCACACGTTGACACAGTCAGCTGATTTACCCAATCCCTCTCTCTCAACGTGGGGTAGCCCCAGCTGGTTGGTGGTGTGGGGAAGCCCTGGAGTGCCCCCGAAGGGGCCCTGACGTATCCCATCCTGGCTAGTTCTCTGCCCTCCATGGCTTGCATCTTTTCCCCTCCCACTTCTCAGCCTCCGGTCCCTCCTTTCCTCCCTCTCCTGATCCAACATTCTGGGCTCCTCTCTCCCATCCCCATCTCTTCCTCCCTTAGGCTGAGGTTCCCTCTTCTCTAGACCCATCACTCCCAATTCTTTCACCTCCACCTCCCTGGTTTGGGTCTTTTCCTCACTTCTGTAGTGTGAGATCAGAACCTAGATGCAGCTCGAGGCAGCAAGCCTCCTCTTCCCCTCGCAGACACCAACAGGCATTCTACAAGGATACTGTCTTCCAGCCCCTAGCTAACAGAGTTCCAGGTGCCAGGATCCCTCACCTGGGGAGTGAGTTTATGTCTAAGTTAGTATTGGTGGTCGTTCATGCTGCTGTCCTCCCCTTGCCTGCCTCCTGCCTAAGAACCAGAGAGCCTGGTTGCAGGTGCTTGCTGTGAAATATTCTCCACTCTCAGAAAAGTATAAAAAGAAACTCTTCTTTTGCCATGTGGGCTATGATTCTTCTTCAGGGTTCCATCATGCTCTCTGTCTCTAGTGCTGGGGTCCGAACACTCCTCAGAGCCCCGCCATGTTGTTGCCTCTGTCTGTTCATGGCATTAGGAACTCTATTAATGAACTCCTTACTCTGCACCCAGTCTACCTCAGTCTACCTCAGTGTCCCTCTTGAGCCCTCCCAACCACCTAAAGCTTTCATCTTCCTTTCTTTCTCCATTGCCTTCTTTCTGTCCCCCGTGGTCGTCACCACCCTGAGTTGATTCACCTGGCAGGCATCTTTTCCGGCTTCACCACCAGCACACACCATGTTCTCTGTCACTCTTCCAGGAAACACGGCTTGGCATGTGTTATTGGAGACGATGGAGAGGTCGAGGCATTGGAGCCGGTCTGGAAATGGGTCTGGGGATGGGAGATGGGTGGTGTAGGTGATGTCGACCCTCTGAGATTGCTACTTTGAGATTACTCTTCACAAGGACATTTGATCCAAATTTATACCCCTCCTCGAAACCTCACTGCCATCCTAAACTCTCTCAGTTTCATGACTCAGTTCCATAGTGACTCTTGTCCCCAGGTCATAGGCCTGGTCCTTTGAACTTTGACCTCATTACCTCTTGATCTCAGCCTCACTTCATGTCTTCCATCTCCTGGACCCATGTCCTCCGTTTCACTTTAACCTCAGACCCCAATTCCACATCTTCCAAAGTTTCACTTCATCTCAACTCAAAAAACAAGTCTTCCCATTGGGGTCATTTGACCTCAGACTCCATGCCACAGAAACCCTGGCCCAAACCTTATGACTTCCAAATGTGTCATGAGAAAGATTCTGACCAGACTGTGATTCAGTGCCCTCAGCTTCGTCCCCTCCCCCGCCTCCTCCACCCCAGTAGAGACAGAACCTAGGACCTAGGAACTCCATCACTGAGCCACATCTACAGACATTTGTGCTTTTTATTTTGAGACAGGCTCTTACTCTGTAGTGGAGGATGGCCTTGACTCTTTACCCTCTTATTGAAGCCTCCACAGTACTTGGGATTAGAGCCCAGCAGATACCAGCTCTGTAATGACCTCTAACACCCGAGTCTATGAATCAGATGCCCTGATGACCTGATCACAGTTCTAACCCCTCTGATCTATATTCAATCCCTTAACCTCTGTGGTTCGGAAGACTCCCACCTACCATGACCCTGACCCCGATGTTTAACCCCATAACCATGCTCCTTCTGAATCAAACAACTTGACCTCTTGCCCTACATCCCTCACTCCCAACCTCAGGACCCTCTTACCCCACGGCTTGTTTGTGATGCCCCATCCTGAAATATGACACTTGGTCCCCATAGGTGCACAGAAAGCGGGCAGGGCCAGAGGCCGGACAGCATGGGTCAGGTGAACGGGTCTGCTCAGCCGTAGGAGTCGGAGATCGTGCTCATGGTTCTGATGGGCACCCTGGTAGCTGGGGTGTGTCATGGAGAAGGTGGTGAGCCTCAACTGTTCTGTCCAGTCCAGCTTGGTGAGGCTGTGCTCACCAAGGCGTACTACATACCTGAGGGTGCAGTTGGTCAATTCGTGGCAGATGGGCTGCCCCTTACCTCTGTCTGTATCTCTCTCTCAGCCTCTGGGTCTCTTCCCCATCATCTATACATGTTGGGTTAGTCTTCCATGGCTTCTCTCTACTGCTCTTTGATAGCTGGTGTCATGGGGCGGGGATGTCTTCTGCTATACTAGCTGCCATTTTATCCCCATAGCCCCCACCAGCAATGCTACCAGGGCTGTTGACTGAGCAATGGATAAGGAGTACACCTCTGTCCTTCATGGAGCCTCTTGGTCCCTTGATACCTGGCTCCCCTTTCATAGCAAAGTCTAGACCTAGAAAGTGGGTCATCTGGGGTCTAAGGAGGTGGCTCAGTGGGTGTCCTGGTTAGTGGTGTCCTAGACACCCTGAGTCTAGCTGGGGTCAGGGAACACCTGGGGCTGGTGATAAATGCTGTATAGGAAAGGAAATGGCACATGAGGAAATGTGAGACCAACAGAGGCGCCATCCCAGGTCCTCCACCCACTGCACACACCTCATCCCACCTTGCAGCACCCAGCCCCGCCTCAGGAAGTTCTTCTCCACCTCTGACCTGAAGTTGGCTGCCTCCTACCCCTTGACACCAGACACCATCAGGGGGAGACCTACATCTGCAGCTGGCACCCTCCTCTTCTCACTCCAAGGAGGGCCCCAGGGCGGGAGGGGCTTACTTGCCACTGCAGTGAGCAGCTGTAAGGATCCACTGGCGGTCCACAAGGACACCGCCACAGCGCAGGTATTTGCCACGGAACAGCCCCACCTGCCAAGGCTGTGAGTTCTTCACACACTCAACGCCATTAAAAATCTTCTCCCTGTCAGCCTGACTGAGACCTGAAGTCCAGTGTAGGCCAGAGAAATGGGGGTTAGACATGACGGTTGTGGATGGGAGGAGGTGAGGTGCAGGAATGTCAGGAAAGGAGACAACAGCTGAGTGTGTGTGATGGTGTGTGCTTGTCATCCCAGCACCCTGGGGACTGAGGGGGGTGGTCTGTCACAAGTTTCAGAAAAGAAAAACAAAACAAACAAGAAGATGGAAGATGAAGAGAGATGGACCCAGCAACACAGGGAGACAGCTTAGCAGGATTGGCCTCTTCCACTATCCTCAGCTCCAGGTTGTTTTTTTTTTGGGGGGGGGGCTCGGGGTGTATAGGACCTTATCATGGGGGAAGGGACGGACACATCGCAGGGCTGTCACCACCCCTCCCTCCCACTTCCTACCCTGCTGTGGCTCAGAAAACTCACCCACAACACACAGGAGCAAGAGGGTGCTGGGCCTCATGATGGGCTGTCTCCAGGGTCTGCCAGGAAAGGTGGGGTATCTGAGCTCACCCTTCTCCATGCCCCCACCTCTGCCCTCTCCTCTCTGCCCCAGGCCATTCCCTCACTGCCCCATATGACCCCTTCTCACCTGTTTGCCAAGTCTTGGATGCGATTGATGCGTTCGTCACCTGTTCAGCCTGTCTCTGGCTCTCTCTCCTATCTCGTTGTCCACCTACCTGTCTGCCCTTTCATCTGCCGGCCACCTGAAAGTCAACTGTCCAGATGTCACACATGATGCCCCACCTGATGCCTTTGTTTCAGCTCATCGGATTTCCTCTTGGCGGTGGGGTGGTGGAGGATGAGGAAGCTGGGGCAGGGCACGGTTCTAATCCTGCCGGAACTCTCTTCCGCTAATGACACTTAATTGGGCTTCAGAGCCCATGAAGACCCAGCCCCACTCCCCTCACTTCAACCAGCCAGGGGATGGGCCCAGAGGACAATGACTCAAGGTGTCTGTGGAGCTGGATTCTAATCCCCACTCCAGGGAGGACTGAGTCGGGAGGGTGGGGCACTAGGACATCTTGAGCCGGGAAGGGCAGAGGAAAGGGGAGTGGCCTGAGGGTTCAGTGGGAACTGAGATTGGGGGTGGAGTGAGGTAGAATAGCAGAGGCCAGGGAAGACTGACCAGCCTGGAGGTCAGGGATGTACAATGTGGGCTCCTGATCTGGGCCTTTCAGGAACTGAATTCTAACTGAATTCCCCTCTAAGGTCGTTGTTTTTCTCCTTTAAATTATTTTATGCACATGGGTGTTTTGACTGCATGTATATCTGTGTACCTCCTGTGTGCCTGGTACCAGTGGAGGCCAGAAGATCCCCTGGAAACGACTGTGAGGTGCCACATGCAGGCTGGAAACTGAACCCCAGCTCCTCTGAAAACAGCCAAGGCTCTTAACTCCTGAGTCATATCTCTCTAGCTCCCTGAATTTCTTTTTGATCTTGTTGTTTGTTATATTTATTTTGTTTTTGAGACAGGGTCTTGCTAGCCCTAGCTAGCCCTTGTAGTTGCTGTGTGGTCCAGACTGGCCTCAAATTCAGGCAACCCTCCTGCCTCAGCCTCCTGAGTGCTAGGGTCACACCTACCTGCTAATTAAATTCATTTGTGAGTGTACCTTGGTGGATGTGGAGGCCAGAGGTTGGTCAGGTGTCTTCCTCTGTCTTGGACTGACTTGTTATTTTTCAATCCATGAATTCTCATTTGTTTCAGAACCGTGTCATTGAATTAGCCTGGGTGTCCATCCACAGATGAATGGAGTAGAGAATCTGCACAACGGACTTTGTTTCTGTCTTCCCAACACTCTTATTCTTCTCACTTATTTGACTTTATTTCTTTGACAATTTCATACTAAACTTGGCCATTTGACACATGCCTCCCACATTACCCACTCCTATAAAACAGCCCTTCCCCCACTTTGTTGTCTTTAAGCAAAGGGTGGGTTTATTGGAGCATGTATCAGTGAAGGAGCCTCCTCCCCAGGAACCCTTTACTGCCACAGCTCCCATGAAGGCAGGGGCAACCCTGTGGCCATCTGGGATGACCTACTGACAGGTCTTATGCAGGTGACCACAGCAGCAGCTTCAAAGCAGTGGCTTCCTGAGTACAATGGCCTTGTCATATCCAGAGGACACCGTCCAGCAACAGTCACCTGGCTTGTCTGTGGATCCGACACTCTTTCTTTGTTTTTGTTTTTCAAGACAGGGTTTCTCTGTATTGCTTTGGAGCCTGTCCTGGAACTTGCTCTGTAAATCAGGCTGGCCTGGAACTCGCAGAGATCCACCTGCCTCTGTCTCTCGAGTGCTGGGATTAAAGAACCACCACTGGCCGGCTTCTTATACTCTTTTTGTCTTTTATTTTGCAGTGTTTCCTGAGCCTTGAAAGGGTGATGCAGGCATTCCATTTAGAACCTAGCACAATATAACCAATAGTTCACCCTACTCTTTTTTTACATTTTAATTTTGAAAATATTTTATCTTTAAGAGAGAGAGAGAGAGAGAGAGAGAGAGAGAGAGAGAGAGAAAGAAAGAGAGAATCTGTCTGTCTGTCTGTGTATGGGTTTGTACAGGTGACTGCAAGTACACATGGAGACCAAAAGAGGATTGGAGTTACAGATAGTTGCAAGCCACTGTGTAGGTGCTTACAAACCCAGGTCCTCTGGAAGAGCACTCAGAACTCTTAACCACTGAGCCATATCTCCAGCCCCTAAATTTCTTAAAATATCTGTAAATGCTCTATAGGGCACCTCATTGCATAAGTAAAACCCATAAAGAAGGGACTCTGGAGCAGAAATCCAGAGATGGAAGGAAGGAAGGAGAGATGGCGCTGGGGAAGGACTAATCAAGGAACTAGGGAAGTCTGGGTTTTGTTGTTGATAGTGGAGGTGGTGGTGGAGGTTCCTCCCTAACCCCACAATGGCTCCCTCTATTAAGATATCTCTTTCATTGCTCTCCCGCTCCATCTCTCCCCCAACTCGGTAGTAAAAGCACAGCAACTCACTGTGTATATGGTGATGGACTTTCCTTTTCCCCATCTGAGGACATGGGTCAGATCAATCATTTCTGCTCTTTGGGCTGAGGTACCTGGCCTGGGCCCAAATCATTTTGGTTAAAGTAACTGCTACAGCTCCCATGTGCCTGGTTTCATTGTTTGTCTCATGACAGTCATGGATGAGCACCTGCAGGTTGTCATTAGGCAAGAAGGCAGGAGGATTGATGACAATGGGTTTCTCAAACTGCACTTGAGGGTACTCCAAGCGTAGACAGCCATAATTCAGGTGTTCCTGAGAGGAGGGCCTCAATGGCACGGGGGTGCTATTAGTACAAGATCTTGACCCAGAGTTAGCGTTTTGGGTTTTTCTCCCTGTGAACTAGTGGTAGCCACCACAGCTCTTAGATGAACCCTCCTGTGGTCGTAAGGCCCAGCTGTTTGGACAAGTATGTCTCAGGGTAGTTCCATGGCTCCAAAGTTGTGTTAAAGCCCCGTTCGATTTTTGTTTCATGGACAAACAGATGAAAACATTTTGAGATATTTGGAAGTTTTAGGGCTGAATCCAAAGTCAGAGGTGTTTTAAAACCTCAAATACCTCTTATTTAGTCTTAGTCCAGATTAGGGGTGTAGTGCCTCCTCTACTTCGTGCTGGTGAATAGAGACCTTGTTATTTCCACAAACTCTGGAATCCAGAGACACCAATAGCTAGCTGCACCTAGGAACTCTTGAACCTACCTCTTAGTCTTTGGAGTTGGCATCTGAAGGATGGCAGTAATCCTACTCTGAGACAGGCTCCTTTTGCTTCCCCTCAGCTGGGAGCCAAGATAGGCAGCCTCTGATGTGCACAGTTGGGCTTTCTTAGCTGACATTCTGGAGCCCATGGTCTCTAACTCTTGCAGCAGTCCCTCAGTGCCTTTTTATAATCTGGTTTTCCCAGGAAATCTCTGGTAGAAGGACAGAAAGTCTGCATTACTAAATTTAAAGATATTATTTTTAAATCCTTGTGCATCCTGGTCCATATAAGTTGCCTGCTGTAACCTTCCTCTGGGTCTGTCCATTTAAAAGCAAAGATGGGTTGACCCAGCTCTGCCAATGGGAGGCTGAAGAATGTATCTTTCAAGTCCAAGACAGTGTACACCTCTTTCTCTAGAAGAATCAGACTCATGAGAATTAGAGGCCCCAGGTTTCTTTGCAGGCAGGAAAGGCGTGTTCCAGAGTGACTGGCAGGGCAGCAGGATGCTCTTCTCTCCAAGCCAGACAATATATGGACTGCAATTCCCCCTTGTGTTTCCAGGGTCTTCTTTAATCTGGATGGGGATGGCTGAACTGGTTAGTTGAACAATTACAGGAAGTTGATGTTGGGCTAGTCCTGTGGGGTTGGTTTCTTCTGACAGAGCCCAAGACAGAGAAGGTGACAGTGTCATTCAGTTTATGCAAAAGGTCTCTTCCCAATTAGTTCTCTGTGGTTAAACACCCGTTGAGCTTTTCCAGCAACAGGAACCTATTTATACCTTTAAAATTTTCTAACTTTTCTTCTAATATCTGGGGCTGACTGGGCGACAAAGGAAATGGAGCAAACATTGTTTCAAGTCTCCTTGGTCAGTCTTGGACAGAAGAGAGATTCTGTTCTGTCCCTGCTGCAGGTCTGGCAGCCATTTCCTGTCCCTGACCAAGCGTGGTTTTTTTTCCATTTTTTTTCCATTTTTTTTTTTTTTTTTTTTTTAGAGAATGATGGGTTTTGAGTTTTTTAATTATATGGATAATTGGTTAAAAAAAAAAAAGACACAAACCATGAAAGAGAAAGGAGTGGAATTTCTTTTCCTTTGGGTTTCCCTTTCCTGGAGCATGGAGTGGAGCAGAGGGAATGCTCACCTGGGGGAACTAGTTCCCTGTCCTTCTCTGCACTTGGCTTAGATGGCAGGGGCCTCTGGATGAGAGACCTGGCCCCTTCCTACCTTCACACAGGGACAAATCCTGACGGTAAACAGGCACAACAAAACATGCAAGCACTCTGCTCCTAGAGTGGGGCAGGTGGAGGTTTTTTGGGTTTCTTTGAGTGACCTGGCAGAGCCAGGAGGATTCAGGTCTCCAACAGGAGATGGCACAGGTCTTAAGCCAGGTGTGGGGAGAGTCTCACAGCAGAGAAAGCCATTAGTCAATACATGAGGTGTGGCCTTGTTGGAGTAGGTATGGCCTTGTTGAAGGAAGCACTGTGGGGGTGGGCTTTGAGGTCTCATATAGGCTCAAGCCACACCCAGTGTATCGATTCTTTTTCTGTCCTATCTGTCAGCTCCCAAACCATGACATGGATACTTATTACTAATTACAAAACCTTGTCTGATAGCTTAGGCTCATCCCACTAGCTCTTATAAACTTAAATTAACCCATTTCTATTCATCTACATGTTGCCATATGACTTGTGGCATTTACCTGTCTGCCTGCATGTCTTGCTCCCTCTCTGACTGGCTGGTGATCCCTTCTTCCCTGAATTCTCTCTGCCCCGAAAATCCTGCATAGCTATTGTGATTGATTTTTATTAAATCAATCATAGTATCATATCTTCACACAGTGTAAAGAAATATTCCACAACAGCCCAGTGCCTCAGTCCACTTCCTGTTGACTTCTGATTAAGATGTAGTCAGCACCATGTCTGCCTGCATGCTTCCTGCCATGATGATTAATGGACTGAACCTCTGAACTGTAAGCTGCCACCTCAATTAAATGTTTTCCTTATAAGAATTGCATTGGCCATTGTGTTTCTTCACAGCAATAAAAACCCTAAGACACCGGGAAAACAAAACTGACCGAAACGCATACAGATACACACAGTAAAGACAACCAGGGGTGGTCACCACTAGTCCATACATCTGAACAGACAGAGGGGTCCAGTGACATCTCAGATGGATCCCAGAACTCTGGATCAGCAGCTGAGTCCCACTTCTCCTATGTGTCCAAACAAAAGGTGCCTTACCCAGACTCAACTCTGCAGGTGACAGACCAGGTGACATTCTAATTTGTTTCCTTTTCAGGTGGAGACACCACACCACTTGGAAGTGCTAGGCAGCAATTGATACAAGGGGGCCCTGGGAACCTGGGAGTGCACCTCCTAGGAGTCCCCATCACAACACTCTTCCTCATTCCAAGAGGCTCTGAGACCCCAAGTGTCTCGAGGTCTGTTCTCTGAGATCCCCAGCGGGACCTCCAAAAATGTGGGTATTTGCCAAAGAAGACTGCTCTGACATGGGTTTAAGCCAATAGAAAGTCTTTATTAGTCAGATGGTGACTACACTGGGCATTTGGTATCTCAAGGTAGCCCCAAGTCCTTTTCAGGGTGAGCTTTTAAGCACAAAAACCATGTTCAGGATTGAGATACTTTAATGAACAAGAGTAGTTAGCCAGAAGCAGAGCTGCAGATGCCAAAAAGAAAGGCCAGTACCTTTCCTAGAACTATGGACTTGGAAGGGTTAGGTCTTTGTTTTAGTTTTAGCAGGTGGTACTGTCTACATGCTGAATTTTACACCCTGAATGGTACTTCCATCATGGAGTCAGTTGTGCTAAGGTTTCAGGGCCTACTAAGGTCTGGGGTCCTATTATAGTATAATGCCTCTGTATGCAGAATGTTCTGGAAATAAATGTATAATCTGAAAATCTTTCGTCTGGGTTCTGGACATGTTCAGCCATTTTTTTAAAATAGAATAAATGTGTTTACAGTATTTATCCCTGTGCATGAATGGGCTTTTGGAGCCCATTCCCTAGGGAGGGATACTTTTTCAGCCTAGATACACGGGGGAGGGCCTCTGTCCTGCCCCAAATGATGTGACAGACTTTGATGATCCCCCATGGGAGGCCTCTCCCTCCCTGAGGAGTGGTTGGGGGTGGGTGGGATGGGGAGATGATTGGGGTTTGGGAGGATGGGGAACTGGGATTGGTATGTAAAATAAGATTGTTTTTAATTTAAATTAAAAAAGAATAAATGTGTTTATGGGGACAAAAGCTGGTTCTGGTGGTCCATGAAGGTAGGATATGTTGAAGAGGTGGAGGCAGGAGGATCTTGAGTTTGAGGCCTGCAGTAGCTCGATGGATAAGAGCAATGGCTGCTCTTCCAGAGGACCTGGCTTCAGATCCCAGAACCACATGGTGGCTCACAGTGGTCTGTAACTCCAGTCTGAGGAGATATGACACCCTCTTCTGGCACCTGTGGGCACTGTATGAACATGGTACACAGACATATACACAGGCAATTGCCTATATAAAATAACATTTTTTTTTAAAGAAGAAGGGCAAATAGCCAGGCATTGTGGTGCACACCTTTAATCTCAGCATTCAGGAGATCTCTGAATTCGAGGCTAGCCTGGTCTATAGAGCAAGTTCCAGGACAGCCAGGGTTACACAGAGAGACCCTGTCTTGACCCCTCTCCCCCAAAAAAGAGTAGAAAAAAAAACTTGGAAAGAGTGCCCTTCCATGCTTAAATTTTTTTCTCTTTGTCTTTTTTCTTGGGTATAGGACCTTTGTCTGTCTTCAGAACAATATAACCTCCTCGTTTGATCATTTCTAAAAAACCAAATACTAGCTCAGTCCCTCCCCTGATTTTGACAAATCAGGTTTATTGATTCAACAAAATTCACTCTTGGCTTGAGGTAGGAGCTGATGGCAGATGGCATGTGTGGTACTGCCAAGAGCTCTAACTTTCCAAGATGAGCTGGATATTTATGTTGATGGTGAGACATTTGTTGACCTTAACGGATAATGAGCAGCAAAGTGGCTAATGAAGCAAAAGGCACTTGCTGATAAGCCTGAGGACCCAAGTTCAATTCCAAGGCCCAACAGGGTGAAAAGGGAGAACCCCTTTCCTGAAACATGTCCCCTCACCTATACATGTGTGCTGTATCCCCACCCACAGAAGTAAATAAATAAACAAATAAATGTAATTAAAAATAAAAACAATAATGGATAAGTTGGACATGGTAGTGCACACTTGTCATACCAGAACTCAGATGGCTGAGATGAGAGGATCAGGAGTTCAAGTCCAGCCCCAGCTACTTAGAAAGTATGAGGCTCACCTGGGCTACATGAAAACCTGCCATAAAAACAAAACGTGTGTGTGTGTGTGTGTGTGTGTGTGTGTGTGTGTGTGTGTGTGTGTGTGTGTAGGTTAGTACTATGAACATAGCAGTCTCATAGCTCTCTCTCCTTCTGCATTCATCTTTCTTGAAGGTAGAGATGGTAAAATTTATGTATCATAAGTTGGTATTTTAGCCAATTTAAAGTCCAGTGGGAGATGTCTATCACAGTCACAATTTCAAAGTATCCAAAAACCATCACTACTATTAATTACAGAACATTTCATCACTCCCCAAAGAAACCCCATGGCCCATCACCTGAAGATAAATGTAGCTTATCGTTCACTAGTTTATTAGACAGACCTGAAAGGAATGAGGCTGTGATATATGCAATACCCTAAATAGACCTTGGAAACACCACATGGCCAGACAAAGGACCACAGATATAGGGACTCTATCCATGGAGACAGCAGTATGTGGTTACTAGGACTTCAGGGAGAAGGAAGTAATGGCTCTCTTTCTCTTGAGTCCCATGATGCTGGCTCATGGATTCTGGGTAAAGCTTTCTTTCTCAGCTGGAGTAAGGCCCCAAGAGGGAAGAGGGTCAGGACTGACCGGCAGCCAACAACTCTCACTCTTGGAGAAGCCTCAGGGGGCCCCTTGCTCCCACATCTCGTGCATCACCTAAAACCCACTGTCGGGGCTGGAGATATATGGCTCAGTGATTAAGAGTATTCAGTGCCCTTCCAGGGGACCAGAGTTCAGTTCCCAGCACCCTGCCAGGTGGCTCACAACTGAATATAACTACCTCCAGGGGATCTTCTGGTTTCCACAGGCACTGCACTCATGTACACAAACCCATACACAAATACACACATACGACTGAACATAAAACAAATTCTTTCTTTCTTTGTTTTTCGAGACAGAGTTTCTTTGTGGCTTTGGAGCATGTCCTAGAACTTGCTCTGTAGACCAGGCTGGCCTCGAACTCACAAAGATCTTCTTGTCTCTGTCTCCCAAGTGCTGGTATTAAAAGCATGCTCCACCACTGCCTAAAACAAATTCTTCTTTCTTTCTTTCTTTCTTTCTTTCTTTCTTTCTTTCTTTCTTTCTTTCTTTCTTTTTGAGACAGGGTTTCTCTTTGTAACAGCCCCAGCCATCCTGGAACTAGCTCTGTAGACCAGATTGGCCTCATACTCACAGAAATCCACCTGCCTCTGCCTCAAAACAAATTCTTAAAAAATTAAAAACAACAACAAAGTATCCTTGCTCTTTAGAGAGAATATGAACACATTACAGTAAGCACTTGGAGACCCTCATAGATAAAGAAACTGCGCCTTGGCTTGGAGAAATCACTTGTCCAAGGTCATTCAGCAGACAATTGGCTGGACAAGAGCTTGAGCCAGAGCCTTTGTTCCCAGTCCCTATCCAAATAGATGAGTGAAAAAGGGTTGGACTAATGAGTCAGTGAAAGGGTTTGTCAGGCTTTTAGATTCACACAGACCCTCCTAAAGCCTTCAGCTGGACTCCTCACTCATCAGAGACCATAGGGTCTCTCTCTATCTCCCCTACCTCCCTCAAGCTCAGCTTGCTTGTATACGAGCACCCTTGTTCTCTCAGGAACACAGGACACAAGAGAGCGGAAGTCAGATGTCATACATGGTGCTTGTAGGCCTGTTGTCAGGGCTACTGAGGAAACTGAGGCAGGATTATTACAAATTCAAGGCTATCCTGGCCTACAGAGTGAGCTCCAGACCAGCCTGGACAACTTAGTGACAGCCTGTCTCAAAATAAAGAGTAAAAAGTGATCTGGAGATCTAGGTGGCAGTGCACACCTAGAGTGCTCTGGGCTGTAGTTTCAAACCCTAGTCAGGGGCGGGTAGGTGGTTAGCTTAGTAGAGATATTACCAAAATGGACCTTACTGTGTTTATTTACTTGTTTTTAAGATTTATTTATTTATTTATTTATTTATTTATTTATTTATTTATTATGTACACCAGGAGAGGGCACCAGATCTCATTACAGATAGTTGTGAGCCACCATGTGGTTGCTGGGAATTGAACTCAGGACCTTTGTGCTCTTAGCCTCTGAGCCATCTCTCCAGCCCTATTGGGTTCTTTAAAATGCTTTAAAGTTGTTTTGAGACAGAATAACATGTAGCCCAGACTTGCCTTGAACCCCTTACATAGCCCAGGGCAATACTGAAATTTTTATTTTCTTTTTTGAGATGGGGTCTCCTATAGCCAGTGGTGATCTAGAATTTGCTAGCACCAGAAGACATCTTTAAATTCCTGATCCTCTTGCTTCCACCTCTCAAGTACTGGAGTTATGGGTATGCAATGTATGCCTGGCTTAGCACTGGTGACTGAGTGCTGGGCTTTGTGCATGCTAAGCAAGCACTCTACCTACTGGGCCGTAGCCTCAGCACTCAAACATCTTTAAAACAGTCACATGTAGGTTGACTGCTGGACCACTCTGACTGCCCACAGTCAGTGAGTCAGCTGGGCCCACATTCCACAGGAAGTTCTTTCCACTGTGATGATGACCTACACCCACAGGGTCCCAGAGAGGAGCTGCCCCCGCTGTTCAGTCTGCTGATTCCAAGGGACACCAGGGTGTCCAATTTGGCAGCTAATTGCCTTTGTTAATTTGATGGTGTATCTGTGAGGGCATTTTTTCTCTTTCTATTAAAAAAAATTATTGTTTGGAAGTCAGAGAGATGGCTCGGGGATTAAGAGCATTGGCTACTTTTCCAGAGGATTTAGGTTTAACTCACAGCCCTCCCCCAATGGCTATTCACCACCATCTGTAACTCAGTTCCAGGGAATCTCTAGGCACTGCATGCATGTGGTACCCAAACATATGTGCAGGCAAAATGCCCACACAATAAAATAAAATGATTTTTAAAAATAAAAGAAAATTGCCTTGTAAAAAATTTTTTAAATGCTTTAATTTTTGAGAATTTCATAGAATGTATTTTAATTATATTCAACCCCTCCTCCAGCTCCTCTTTCTCTTCCCTTCCTATTCAAGTTCATGTCCGCCCCTCTCTCTTTAAACCTAATAAGTGCAGATCGTGCTGGCTGAATACTCTGTACAGGAAGGGTTCAGAACATTAAGAAACCATTTCGTTTAAACCATCAGATCAAATGCTGATAGCCCCTCAGCTAGGAGTGGGATTCTCGTTCACCTCCCTCTGCTTGCTGGACCTGTCTGGCTTGAGCCTGAGAAGGTGCTGAGCATGCTGTCACAGCCACTGTGAATTCATATGTGCCTCTACCCTAATGTGTCTGCAAAATTGTTTTCTTGAGGTTATCTGCATCCTGGGTTCTTTCGCTCTGCACCAGTGGGCTTATCTTCAAGCAGGCCATTGTTTTAGCTTGTAGGGTTCACTGATGGGTAAGACTGATGGCCACTGCTCTTCTCCTGGAGTGTGCATAGCACCTTCCCACAGTGTGAACACTAGCTGGTAGGGACGAAGCTTCCAGGTCAGTACCAGCTTGATTCCTTCGTGTTGTATGATTTGAGTATGTGGTGTCTTTAACTATAGCATCTCACTGTCAATCAAGTTCAGGGGATAACTAAGAACATTGCCAATAGTGTATAATGTTTGAAGCATCTATGGGACCCTATTGGCAAACAACTCAAAAAGTGGTAACTCATTCTTGGTACTTGGATTTTTACTTGCTGGCATAAGGTATCCAGTTGGGGTATTACCTTCCCGTTTCAGGGGAACACCACCAAACCTTTTAAATATAAGTATATATGACTTCGTCAAATGTCCTATTCCTCCCCATATTCCCACTTCTACTCCACCCTCCCATCCCCCAGTGCACTCACCCATCTTGATCATTTTCCCCTTTCCCCCTTTATGGCACTATATTTTATTTCCCTTTTATTGAAAGGGCCCACGCTGTTAGGATATGTACTGGCTAAGTTTTGTGTCAATCTGACACAAGCTGGAGTCATCTGAGAGGAGGAAACCTCAACTGAGAAAATGCCTCCAGAAGATCTGTCTGTAAGGCCAGCCTGTGGGGCATTTTTCTTAATTAATAATTGATGGGAGATGCTCCAGCCCATTATGCATGGTGCCATCACTGAGGGGGGAGGGGAGTCTAGAGTTTTATAAGAAGGCAAGCTGACCAGGCTATGATGAGCAAGCCAGTAAGCAGCACTCTTCCATGGCCTCTGCGTCAGCTACTGCCTCCAGGTTCCTGACCTGGTTGCATTCCTGCCCCGACTTCCTTCAATGGTGGACTGTGATGTGGAAATGTAAGTCAAAAACTCCTTTCCTCCCCAACTGGCTTTTGGTCATGGTGTTTCATCATAGCAATAGTAACCCTAACCAAGACAGGGTATATCTAACATGCATGTGTGTTTGTATGTGAGCAGGTGCATGTGCACATATACACACCTATGCGTGGAAGCTAGAGCTCAGCCTTAGGCTTCTTCCTCAATTGTTCTCCACTGTTGTTCTTTTTAAGACAGAGTATCTCACTGGAATCCAAGCTTGACTGCTGAATGTCCAAGCTCAGCTGCAGCCAGCACACTGATCAATTTGGTGCAATAGAACCTAGGGTTCCCCTGCTCCTCATCAGGATGAATGGGACCATTTGTGTTTTTAACTCTGGAGCTGTGTGTAAGTCCTGAGCTCCCATAGATGTCTTTGTACAGAAAGAGGGAGGATTCCTGACAAGCTTTTCCAGCACTTGATGGTTTGATCACCCATCTGCACAGTCTCTACCTGTCTCAGACACACTTTCACAAGCCATGGTCTAGGTCTCTGATGGAAAAAGAGATGAGGTAAATGTTGGATAAATGAGACTGAAAGCTGGAGTGTGGCTCAGTAGTAGAGCAGCTACCTAGAAGGGTATCTCCCAGTGAGGGTTTGGGGTGTGGCTCAGTGGTGGAGTATTTACTTAGCTTTCATGAAGCTCTGAATGCCATACCCAGTACCCAGGTAAAAATAAACAAAACAAAATAAACAAAACACAAAGAAATCTGTATGCACTGTAGGGTGGATGACTCCAGCTGGTTCACACGCACACTGCTATACATAGTTATCATTGTTTGACGGTGAGAGCACTTGAAATCTCCTTCTGACTTTCCTCAGAACACACTGGCTGGGTAGTAGCTAAAGTCAGTATGTTGAACAAAGGAGTTCCAGTCTTTAACTTTTAAAAATTCATTTAAAGGTATTGCAATTGATTTTTAAAGTGTTTGGTGACTAGATACACCTTGGGATGGGGTGGCTCCCCTCTGATATACTCATATTGATACTTTCTTATTTTAACCCTAAATTGGTATTGTCACAATTGTCACCTCTCACAGCTGTGGAAGATGTATTGAATCCTTGGAAGATGTATTAAATGCAGTTACATTTAAATTCCCTGGCCAAGTGTTGTGTGGTGTTTTGGGAATACAGAGGCAGCAGAGACATCTTGTAGGCTCTCATTAAATCATCCACCCTCTGAGGACTTTGATCTCCATCTGTGACATAGTCACTGCCCTTCAACATTTGTGGCCATGCTGTGTGACTTTTCCTAGGGAGACACCACACACACACATCTATTTGGCCCAGATAGGAAACCCACCTAAGACCAAAGTTAAGATTGCACTAAAGTCCACATTGGTAAACCAATGAGTATTGGGTTATTTACAGGAGTAAGGTTGACTTAGAGACAGCGGCATCACGCAGCGTAGCTGTAACCCTGGATCTCTCTGCACAACTTCCAGGTAGCTCCACAGGTCGGAGAGTCTTTTCTGTGGCTGGCCTGGTGTGTGCTTGCAGTGTCAGAGCTGGAAGGTGACAACAGGAGCTCTATTCAGTCAGACTAGACTATCTGTCAAGTCTCAGGCTACTGAATAATTCTCAAAAGACAAGGAGGGAGACGGGTGTGGTGGCACACACCCTTAATCCCAGTGCTCCGGAGGCAGAGGCAGATGGGTCAGTCTCTGTGAGTTCAAGGCCAGCCTGCTCTACACAGTGAGTTCTAGGCCAGGCAACACTACTTAGTGAGACTCTGACTCAAAAACAGAAGAAAACAACGAAACAAAAACAAAACATAAGGTGGGGTATTAAGATGATATTTAAAGTGCTTGCTGAAAAGCCTGAGGACCCAAGTTTAATTCCTGGGACCTGAGACTTGACATCTGACCACCATATTGCTCACTCCCCCAAAATTAGTGCAATAAAAACATTTTGAAAAATGTAAGGTAGGTGGGTGGCCCTTGATGAAATGACACCTAAGGTTGTCCCCTGACCTTCACATGCAAAACATTATTGTACACACACACACACACACACACACACACACACACACACACACACGTGTGGTGATGCATGACTGTAATCCCAGCACTCAGGAGGCTGAGGCAGGAAGAGAGAGAGCCTAGGTTACAGAGCAAGATCCCAACTCGGAGGGTAGGGGGGAATCAAACTAGCCAGGTGGTGGTAGTGGTGGTGGTGGTGATATCAGTGGCAGAGGTGGTAACTTACACTTTTAATCTCAGTACAGCAGCAGAGACAGATCTCTGAGTTCCAGGCCAGCTGCTCTACAGAGAGAGTTCCAGGACAGTCAAAACTATACAGAAACCCTGTCTCAAAAAAAAAAAAAAATCAAACTAAATGAAACCAACCAAAGGTACACACTGAATGCACAGAGTGTCTAGCCAAGCGAGACACACAACCCAGGGCTCCCTGAGGGAGAGTCCCCATCCTACATCTTCTGTATTCGGTTGGTTCAATCTATCCCAGCACAAACTACACAAAGCACCCGAGAGCATTGCCACACAAGACAGGGACCCGAGGTGACCCTGCTCACAGTGCCCCACAGGAGCATCCCTGGGCTCCTGGCCATCTCCGGATCCACCTCTGAGGTAATTTTGTAAACTGCCTGCAGGAATGAAGGTATTCTAAAGAGACACTGTGCTCCTCCCTTTGGCTCTCAGGCTACTGAGACAATGGACCCCAAGAAACTTGACATTCCCAAGAGTCTTATGCTGGGAGAAGCAATGGGAGACCCTGGTGCAGACAGAGGAGAATTTGTCTCTTGGAAGCAGATTTTTTAAAAAGACTTATTTGTTTTTATTTTACTTGATTGGTGTTCTGCCTATGTGTATGTATGTGCACCACACGAGTGCCTGGTGCCCTTAGAAGTCAGAAAAGAGTTGGGTGGTGGTGGCGCACCAGCACTCAGGAGGCAGAGGTGGGCAGATCTCTGTGAGTTCAATTCACTCTGGTCTATAGAGCAAGTTCCAGGACCATCAGTGCTATACAAAGAAACCCTGTCTCCAAAACCAAAGCCAAACAAACAAACAAACAAAAAACAAAGAAAAAACTATCATATCCCCAAGAACTGGATATATAGGCAGTTGTGAGCCGCCATGTCTGTGCTGGGAACTGAACCCTGGTCCTCAGCAAGACCAACCAGTGCCCCAAGAGACGTTTACATTTTTGATTGTGTGTGTGTGCACATGTGTATACAAGTGGCCTTGTATGTGCAGGTGTGCATGCCCATATGGAAGTTACAGGACAGCCTTGAATAGCATTCACCTTGGCTTTTTGTTTGCTTTGTTTTTGAGACAAGAGCTCTCATTGGCTTGAGGATAGCTAGTCAGTGACCCAGGGATCCATTTTCACCTCTCGAGCCCTGGGATTACAAAGGCACCACCACCCCAGGCTTTTTATATGGGTTCTGGGGTTGGAACTTTGGTCCTCACAGCAAGTGCTTTACTGACTGAGCCACTCCCCAAACTCTGATTCCACACAATTCTGACAAACTGTCAGAACATTGCAGGCCTGGAGCAAAGACTTCAGGGGATGACAGCTTGGCCCGGACTGCTCAGCTATGAACACCTCTTCTCTATTTCAGCATAAACCTCATATCATGCCTGGGAGGGGATGAGTGCCATGGAACCCCTTTGTCCCTTTCCCCAGAATGGATGCTTTGCCATGACGTGTACTTTGAAAGCAGGTGGTCAAGCCTGGATAACTGGAACTCCTAGGCTCTGACCTTCGCAGACTGTTTCCTCAAGTCTCCTACAAGCTGGACGTCTCTCTCATCATCTCTTGACCTCTTAAAATGGAGCCATGAACCCATTCTTTCACCTCTCCTCACCGTTCCCTCTCTTGACTCTTCAGGTTAAAAACTGTTCTAGAATGTAACCCCATTAACCTGGATGGAACCAGGCTGAAACTTGCTCATTCTCGACCTATCCTTCCATAGAACAGGGATATGGCATCTCACCCTTGGGAGAGAGAATGAGAAGGGCTTCTCATGCTGTGGGAGCTGGACATGTGCCAGGAAGCACAGCTACCCTTTGACAAAGCCATCCGTCAGGGAGGAAGTCCTTCCAAGTTTCTCTTCCTCTCCCTCTTTGCAACTCACTCTAGAGTCCATCCTCCCCTGCACAGGCTTCCTTTGTTTTTAAAACTCCCTTGGGCAAAATCAGAAGAGGGAGGTTAGGTGTCTGTGAAACTCATGGGAAGGAGGTAGGAGGAGGAAGCCTGCCACCTGGCTGTCTTTCCAACTCACCTATGTCCTTATTTTCTGTTCCACAAGAAGGATTTGGGCGGCTGCCTCCTACTTGCCTAAATCCTCAGCTGTCACTCACAGCAGCTGGCTCTGGCCCTGGAACCTTGGAGACACTGGCATCATGGCAATTAAATCCATAAGGGCAACTGCTACAATAACAATAATGATGACAGCTACCACTTACTAAACAGGCACTCTGTGCAAGGCGTTCTCTGCGCTTTCCACACCATAATAGTTCGACTAATCCTCCCAGCAACCTTCTGAAATCTGTGTTATTATTTTTTTCCAATTAAAAAAAATCTACAGCAGGTGTGGTGGTTTGCACCTGTAGCCCTGGCTACAATGGAGACCAAAGAAGGTGGATGACCAAGGCTCAGAAACTGGAGACTGGCCTGAAAAACTAGCAGTGGGGACTCTAACTCCAAACAAGACCAGCAAAGATGGTTTATGAATCTGTTTTGTTCAGGGTTAGCTTCTGGCATTTTTCATTAGTGATAGTGCTAGAATCTTGTTTTTCTTCAATTATATTGTCGTCCTTTATCTTCATTCGATACTGCCTTTATCATTGTGTATCTTTCGAAATTACCTTTATTAGTGTGTCTCCCTCAGTATTGCTTTTATTAGCCTTGACTACTTATCTTCATTACTGTGTATCTTTACCTACCACGTCTGTTTTGGCTTGGTGTTTTTCTTTTATTAAGATGTGGGCTGGGGATGTAACTTGGTTGGTAGTGTGTTTGTCTATCATCCAAAATCCTGGTTAAATCTACAGCAGCACTGCATGAACCCAGTGTGCTGGTGTGGGCCTGTGATGCCAGAACTTGAAAAGCAAAGGTGTGAGAATCAGTTAATACTTAGCTACAAGCAAGTCTGAGGTCAGCCTTGGCTACATGAGTGTCCTGGGTTTTTTTTTTTTTTTTTTTTTTTTTTGTTTTGTTTTTTTTTTTTTTTGTTTTGTCAACTTGACACAAGCTAGAGTCATTTGAGAAGAATAACCTCAACTGAAAAAATACTTCCCTCAGATTGGCCTGTGGGCAAGTCTGTGGGGCATTTTCTTGATCAGTGATTGATGTGTGAGGCCCAGCCCACTGTGGGCGGTGCCACCCCTGCTCAAGAGGTCCTGAATAAATAAGAAAGGAGGCTGAGTAAGCCATGGGGAGCAAGTCATTAAACAGTGATCTTCCGTGGCCTCTGCTTTATTCCCTGCCTCAGTGTTTCCACTTGAGTCCCTGCCCTGATTTTCCTTGGTGACGGGCTGTGATCTGGATGAGTAAGCCAAATAAACCCTTTCCTCCCTGAATTGCTTTTGTTTGTGGGACTATATCGCAGCAATAGATATTCAGTTAGGACCCTGTCTCGAAAAATAACAATTAAGATTAATTTCACCTAAACTGTTAGCAAAACTCTAGGTCTTTTAAATGTTTTTATTTTGTACACAAGGAGGCAGAGATCCTTGGAGCTGGAGTTAAAGGTGATTGGGAGCTACCTGATGCCAGTGCTGGGAACAGAACCCAGATCTTCATGTGTGGTCTCACTGAGCCGGCTCTCTAGTCCAGGTTGTATGTTTCTTGTTTTTAAGATTTACTTGTTTATTTTGATTTTGTGTGTATGGGTGTTTTGCTTTAGCTCAATGTACCTTGTTTTTTAAAAGTATGCTTACAAATTGCACATTTTTCCAATGTGTGTATATTTAAAAATTTTTTTATCAATGAGTTTTCTATATTTCTTTCATCCAGGTCTGTGTTTTTATTTTATTTATTTAAAAAATTTAGTTTTCATTTTATATACCAACCCCAGTTCCCCCACCTCCCACCCTTCCCACCCCCACTCACTCCTCAGAGGGGGTAAGACCTTCCTTGGGGAGTCAACAAAGTCTAGCATACCAAGTTGAGGAAGAAACATCCCCTAGCTCCCTGAGCAAGGTATCCCACCACAGGGAATCGACTCCAAAAAGCCAGTTCATGCCCCAGGGATAGGTTCTGGTGCCACTGCAAGCCCTCCTCCCAACAGATCAAGTCTCATAACTGTCACCCACATTCAGAGGGCCTAGTTCTGTCCCATGCAGGTTCCCCAGCTGTCAGTCTTTAGTCCATGAGCTCCCTCTAGCTCTGGTCAGCTGTCTCTGTGGTTTTCCCCATCATGATCTTGACCCCCTCTTTGTTCACGTGATCCCTCCTCCCTCTCTTCAACTGAACTCCAGGAGCTCAGCCCAGTGCTTGGCTGTGGGTCACTGCGTCTGCTTCCATCACTTACTGGATGTAGGTTCTATGATGACAATTAGGGTAGTCACCAATCTGATTACAGGGGAAGGCCCAAGGTCCATTCCAGCAGCTTCTGCACTATTACTAGGGGTTTTAGCAGGGGGCATTCTTTTTATTTTAATAAGTTTGTATTTGCATTAAAATAGCACTGATCCATGTTGGACCTCGCTCTTATCAAAGCTGTGACAGTCCCCGTCCCAAACCCCCTTGTTAAACAGTCCCGAACCTCTTTTGCATGCTCTAAGATATATGCACATGGAAGTCACTTACATAAAACTGCAGTATTTGCACAGAATCCACCTATAGCTCCCAATAGCCTTTAGGATTTAAGTAGTATTTAGATAACTCATCACCACTCATTACATGTAACACAAGGATGTGCTGTGAATTGGGTAGTTTGCTGATTTCTCTGTGTGTATGTGTGTTTGTGTATTCATGTATGTGTGCATTTGTGTTTGCATGTGTTTGTATGTGTATATGTGTGTTACAGTGTGTGGGAGCACTTGCCTGTGTGTATGCATATTCGGGCCAGAGAACAACCTCTAGTATCATTCTTCGTGACTGTCCACCATATCTTCTGAGACAGGGTCTCTCACCCAACCTGAAGTTTGATTAGTCACTAGAGTGACTGGCCAGTGATCCCCTGGGATCTTTCTGTCTCCTGGAGTTGCAGGCATGTTCTACTTCCTCTGGTTTTTTATGTGAATACTGGAGAGTCTGAACTTAGGCTCTTGGGCTTACATGGCAAGCCACATAGCCATCTCTCTAGCCCTGTTTTTTTTTTTTAAGATTTTATTTATTATGTATACAACATTCTGCTTCCATGTATATCTGCACACCAGAAGAAGGCACCAGATCTCATAACAGATGGTTGTGAGCCACCATGTGGTTGCTGGGAATTGAACTCAGGTCCTCTGGAAGACCAGTTGGTGCTCTTAACCTCTGAGCCATCTCTCCAGCCCTCTAGCCCTGTTTTTAAAGAGATTAGTGTGTGTGTGGGGGGGGCGGGGTATGAATGCAGAGATTCAAGGACACCTTGAGAGAGTTGGTTCTCTCCTTTCACCGTGTCTGTCCTGGGGAATCAAATTCAGGCCATCAGGCTTGGTGGCAGGGCGACTTTATACACCGAGCTGTCTCTCTGGTTCCAAGTTTGTTTTTGTTTTGAGAGAGGGTCTCACTATTTTACTGAGGTCTGGCTCAAAGCCATGATTCCCATGCTTGTGTGTGTGTGTGTGTGTGTGTGTGTGTGTGTGTGTGTGTGTGTGTGATCCCACTGTTCAGACTGCTTCACAGACATACTGTGGAGAGCTGTCTAATGTCCATTAGAGTAAGAAGCTTGTGGCATGCATCAGAGAGAAGCACACATGTCAGATGAGCCTCTTCTAGGCTGAATTAGAGAGCCTTGGGCTCTGGGTCCTATGTGAACAGATGGCAAAATATATTGAGTTGTCTTTCAGCAGAGACATGTGGAATCATGTATTTGGTCAGTCGACAAAAACCCTGTGACTTTCAGGACCCTAGCCCTAATTTCCTGCTTGAGAAAGGCTCGGTATTTGCTCATTTGATGTTCAGGGAGGTTTTACACAACAGAACCACTGTGAAGACAAAACTTGCTGTATTGTTCAGTTTCTTTGCTTTTACTGCAAAGCTTTTTGTATGTGTTGTGGAGTGTGTGTGTCATGTGTGTGTGTGTGTGTGTGTGTGTGTGTGTGTGTGTGTG